>NC_081412.1:325727523-326027523 GCF_030272615.1 Cryptomeria japonica
AGCCCAGTTCTCCCACTTCTACCTGAAATTTGGACTGTAGGTTAGTTACAATTTGCCTTGATGTCTCCTTTCCCAAAATTGGTTTGCCAAATCTTTGTCCTTCTATGCATGTTGAAAACTGTCAATCTTATCTTATTTACATTCATTAATAATTACATAGTCAATTTCAACTCACAATGAAGGATCATTGCATCCACTTTGTTCTTGAGTCTTCTTGACCCCAATGTATTATCTTCCTTTTGACGTGAGGTAGGGCATTGAAATAGTTTCCTTGTTTGCTTGCATAAACTTATGAATCCTATTTCCCCCACCTTATAGTTAGTTAGTTAGTTAGTTATATTTTATTTTTCATTTTACTAAAAGTTATCAATGCCAAATTATAAGGTTGTTCATCATGTTAAGAAATAGACTAAAATTTATTTTAATTTTTTTGAAAAAAAATATGATACACTAGATAAAAGATTCTATGTTAAGATGGTATTTTTTTCTATATTAGATGAATATTTAAGATAAAAGGTGATGTATCATGGAATTGCTTATTTTTCAATACAGACATATTTTAATATTTATTTGATAAAATGTATTTATCAAATTTGAGAAAAAAAAAATCCATGCACTAAAATTTCAAGTACTAAATACTCACAAAAAAATTCTATATAAAGCGCGACGTTTGATTAAGCTCCATTTTCTAGAATTTTCTCATAAACTAAATTATAGTGTCAATTTTATAAAAAATATATTAAAATAATTTTAAAATATTTCCAAAAATACTAATGTATTAAATACATATTTTATTTGTTTAAATCATTTCAAATGCAAAACATATATGTCAAATTTTAATGATTCAAGTTAAATATTTGGATCAATGTTGGTTACTTCTTTTATAAAAGTGTGACACAACTTTTTACTTTTACCCATTCACATGTATGGAAATGTAAGGGGGAGTAAATGAGGATACATGAGTAGGGTTAGGAAATGAGCTAAACCTATCAAATTAGCGTATACCATGTGTTAGTATGTGATTGTGTTCATACATGGCCTCAATCTGGGCCTAAAATTGAATGAGGACTGGCATGAATATGCAAATTTCATTATTACATTTTCTCCCTAATTAGAGGTTCAAGTGAGTCCAAAAGTGAACATGTGTTTCAAGGTATATGAATGCTAAAAAAATTGCATGAAAAGTAAGTATTCAAACACAAAAGGATATTAAAATTCATGTAAAATAATATACCCAACATGATCCCTTCATGTGTTCATGTGATATTCTATGTCGACTCACCAAAAAAGTGGTTGAGATGGGATTATAATAACACACATTGTGATGAATCCAACATGAAGGAAAAATCCTTTTGGAGAAGCTCTCTCGTTTACCATCTCTTCCCTTTTGTGTCTTATCTTTTTGTCTTTCTTTATCATCCCATTTATTTTTTGATATCAAAGGTACCACTAAATGTGTTGAGACTAATAGTGTCCCAAAGATAGATTCCCTCAAACAAAAATACCCCTCCCCCATTTGACCTATTAATTCCTATTTAATCCATGTCACCTATCTCAAATTGATATGATTATGATGATACTGAATCACATGGTGGGAAGTCATATCATGATAATTCTAGATAAATATATAGTCCTATAGATTTATGCTCAAGAGCTAGATTACATTTGAGTCATTGATAGAAATAATGCCATAGTCTCACCTTTAAGAGAGATTTCATTTTAGCAATGGTAATTTTCTTCTGAGCGACTTTTTATTTTTGAATGACCTTAGGACTTCACACCTTCCAAAAATTAGGTTTAATACAAATGCACACCATGTGGCATCTTGGCACATTTTTGAGAAAGCATGTGGGCTTTCATCTTTGTATAGGCACATCAACACACCAAGTAGTGTTCACATGCATTTTCAAGAAAAGGTTTTTCCCTTTTAGCGCTCATGGCACACCATGCCTTGTGTTGGCTCCACAGGGTTCTAGGAGAAGTTTAGAGGAGGGATTATTAAAATGCCCACCAACATGCCATATGTCTTGGTTGTGAGATCTTGTTGTCACAAGGATTTTCACCCTATACAAAACTCAAGATCTTAGTAATCTTGTGCAACATGGAATGATCTTTAGGCCCGTGGGTTTCCATTGAATATCAATCTTCAGATTAAGGGTTGGTTCCCTTTGAAAACATCCTAAAATTATTAACTTAATAGGAAAAGGGATAGAAGGAAACTTTGCAATGAAACCTATCCTAGGAGGTGATACACCAAAATTTAGCCAAGACCTGCATTATCTACTACTCACAATTTGATTCAACATGAAGCAAAGGACACAATTCAGCTTTAGCAATCTTTATATATTAGTGATTTATAAGGAGGTTTGAATTTTGAGGTTTGTTGAAAAAGAATTGAACGTTCTTATAACTTCAAACTACTGCAAGGGATAAAAACTACTTACAACCTGTATACATCAATTGCATTATATTTAAAGGTGCTTGGATGAGACATGAATGAAGGATTTTGCATAATAACTCACAAAAAACACATCAATCACACATATAACACACAAAAGAATAGATTAGAATAGGTCTAAACTATTATTTTATTGAAATAAAGGATCTATTTGTTATTACAAATCTCAAAAAATGAGTTACAATGCTAATGCCTTTTGCGTGCAAGAGGCAGGAAGAAAAGAACTAGAAAGAATAGAAGAATAGAAGAAGTTTTTAGAATGAAGGAGCTATTCTCAACTGATGATAGATGGTCTAATTTATCTTCAAAGTTGTTGCAAAGGGGGTCACCCAATTGATCCCAACTAGCAATAGAGCCTACACGTAAGTTGTTGAACCATTAAAGTGTTTTTCCTTTGAAGGATGCTGCAAGCAACTTGACTGCTACATTCTCTTGCATGATATTGTGAACTCCATACAATGAGGATATGTCTCTTATGTGTTCAAAAACTATGGTTTGGTCTTCTCCAATGAAAAAAAGAAATCTTTTGAGGGTTGCCACAAGTATATCATCATGTTGAGAAAATTTTAGAGGGATACCTTGGTTAAATGGTATGAAAAACTGACTCTTGGAGGAGGATTATTATGAGCCATAGGATTGGCTATTTGGTTCCTTGGAGGATTTACTGGTGGATTTGAGCTATTGGGTATTAAAGTTGAAGCAACTAAGGTTGAAGATCTAAACTTAGGAGGAGTAGATTGTGTCCTCCTTGATGAAGAAGGATTTGGATCTCTTCTTGCTACTCTCCCTTTCCTTTTAGGTGATGAAAGTTGTAAATAATCAAAAGAAGTCAAACCTGACCTTGTTTTCCTTGAGCTTGACCTCGTTTGCATACTTCTTAGAAGTTGTACTCACTAGATCTACTTCAAACTAGAGAGATTGAGTTGCCAAGTATGATGTTTGTCACCTCAAAAGGCTGGAGTCATTGCTGCTCACAACAAAACAACAGTAAGTACGAAGCTTTTATGGACTAAAAAATAGTCCAATTGTCTCACCAACCATGCCGAAAACTATAGTCACAAGGATTTGCACCCTATTCCAAAATCAATAGCTTGACAATCCTATGCAACATGGAATGACCTTCAGGCCTATGGGTTTCCTATCATGAAGACCAATCTATAGATTGAGGGTTGGTTCCCTTTTAAAACCTTCTAAAATTACTAACTTGACTGGGAAAAGGGAAGAGAGATTGTTGAAAATGAAATTCTAATTCTAATAGGAGGTGATGCACCTAAAATTTGATCTGTAAATGAATCTTGGTTCACAATCTGACTCTGTGAAAGCTCTATATTATCACAACTTGATCCTAAAGTATCTAGCACATAAACATTTCATATCAAGGTACTATTCTCAATAATTTGCTTGAGGAAAATACATTTCACAACTTCAAAATACTGATATAACTATTTACACATCATAAAATATGTACTAAGCATACATTTTCTTGACATAAACTACTTTGAACTAAGAAGCAAACGATTGATTGTAATTCACAATAACTTGCTCAAATTCACTCATAAATAGTGGTAGACAATATAATATAGAAAGAGAAACTTGCTGCTTTATTCAAATCAGAAAGAAATTTTGCTATGACAACTTTGAAAATATTGAATAATGCTTGAAAGAAAATTTTCTATTACAACTTTGAAAATACTAAATAATGCTTGAAAGAAAAAAGTTACAATATAATTCTTGCTTGCTATGTGAATAAAGCAAAAAAGAAAGGAAGAATGGAGACTTATAGAAAAGAAGTCTGAAATAAACTGAGGGATTAGAATGATGATGAACTATCTTTTCTTCTTGGAATTTGGCTTGAACAGAAAGTCTTCACCTCTCTTTCATCTCCATCTTGCATGATGAGTCTATTTGGGGTCAAATTTGATGAAAAACATGCAAAATAGTGTAAGAATTGATGCAAATTGATTGTCAACTACTCAAAAAGTTGTCTCAAGTGGCACTATATCCATGTGGGGTTTCTAACTGAGGTGGAACTACCTCATTTGCTACAAAACTCCACTTTTTAAGCCTCAAAACTTCCTTTCAGACTGATTATGAACTGCTTCATTAATGAATCAACTATTGATGTTTCTAGATGTGAGTGTGCGATATCAAAGGCTTGTGTTGATTGTGTTGGAACCTTTAATTTTTGCAAAATTTAGAGTTTCCTAAATGAGAAAAATCAGTGAAAATCCTAAAAGGTACTATTATTAATACGCAAACTGATAATTGCATTTACCTTAAAATCATATTCACCTCTTATAAATAAGTATGCTTGTCCATTTCCAACCTCCCACAGTCAAATTTGACATATTTTTGAACCACCAAGTTTTAGGGTGTTGAACTAGTTTTTATTGTGCATATCCTAAAATCTTTAGAGTAAGCCACGTTCCCAAGTCAATAACACAGTGCCTGGTGAATTTTCCACCAAACTAATTTCTCTGCACTTTTTTCCCTGTTTATGTACCCCTTTGCCCATTTTTAGAATCTCATGACCTCATTTTTAAATTTTTACCAAGCCCAATCCATTTGCAATTTATTCAGTTAATTACTTACATATTCTAAAATTCACCAAAGTGATCTTGTAACATCCCCTTTGTTCTACCCTTTCGTTTTACCAAGTTTTAACCCACAAGTGAAATAAATACATTGCCAAAATATAAGTAATAAAAATTCTCTTTTCCTTTTCAATTCAAGATACATAATTGAAATAAAACTCTTTCCATTTTCATTTATTATACAATGTCATATTAATAAACATATAAATGCATAATTTACATTATTCTTTTCAAACTTCCATTTGCTTTAGGAATATTTGAATACAAATAAAGCTTCAATTGAGATTAAAGAGTACATAAGTAAAACATAGTGGTCCAGATGTCCTTCCTGGCATACATCCTCAAATATCAGCCGCAAATTGCATGAAGAAGAGTATCACTCAAGTGCTTTTCCACCCAACCAAGACTTTAACAATCCCTCGCACCTCTTCTAACTGAAGCGACCCGACCCTTCTATGAAGAGTTTGGTTTGGTAACCTCACAATATAATATAGCCTTCTGAGCATAGTGTTGTGTCCTACATAACTAGAGCTACCATACATAGGCTACAACCTATATGTATGGCATTCTTTGCCTAGTATGTAAACCTGGATCACAGTGAACTCACAATGTAGATAGTGGAAACCTACATAGCTTAGGCCTAATATTTCACACCCATTACTTCGAGTGAGAGTCGTATGTCCACCCACTTCATTGCTCTATTTGATAAACTAACCATTTAATTATCCCTTATTTATCCCATGAGTACCAATAGGAAACATTTAGGTTATTCCCAACCTTGGTTAGTCTAACCCTAGATTACCAACTGATTCCTTCCTATATTCAACTTTCACATTATAGCATAGAATAATTATAGTAAGCTGACCATTTACCCTATTCTCATATCTTTCTCATAAGGTCAAATAATAAAATAACTATCTAGGTTTATTCCCATCTTTGGATTATCCTATCCCTAAGATTTACCAAATCAATCACTCCTATGTACTATAGATACATTTCATAAATTAGCTCTATCTTAGCTATTAAATACATAATATATATCTAATCATAAGGATTATCGAGTTTCTATCAACTCCAGAATACATATCCTATAAGTATCTCAATCATTGCTTTAATAAAGTATAATTAATCGCATAAACGAATCTAATCAAAAGATTACAAATTTCCATCACTCAAGAATAGATTTACACTAAGTAACACAATTCCTATCATAGCTTCGATTGAGCCTATGCAACAACGTAATCTATATATAGCATATCAATATAAAAAGAGGCATAATACTCATGCCTGGTTTATAGCTACCATGCATTACCAATTCCTTCCTTCATTGATGCTATCTTCACAACGTATCCACTAACGCAAACATTCCCAAGCTTTTCCCAATAGCAACTAGCTCACTTCCTAACAACTCTTGAACTATCTTCTTCTCTCAATGAAGAAATTCAAAACAAAGAACAATAAGCAATGGAAAATATTATGGAGATGGATAACTGAGATGGAATGAGAGAAAAATTGCAAGAGATGATATGATCTCTAAGCAATTAGACAAATGAGATGGGATGGAATGGAATGGAATACAATTTTCCAAATGAGCTAATATATTTATACAAAAGTATGAGAGATTTGAGGCTATAATCAAGCTCTCTACTTTTCCACATCTCTCTTACCTATCGCCACCACTAAGACTATGTGGCTACTCTCTAGCTCCATGATCAACACATAACAGTCCATAAAAAATGATACTACGACTCATCTATTTACTAAATCAAATAATGATGACTAACAACACTTACCTATTCAAATAAAACTCTATAATTAACTCCAATTTCCAAATGCAAATAAAACTCTATCTCTAATTATCATATGCCTAATTACTAGGTCTAGGTCTTCCCTTATATTTAGCATGTCCACTAAATTATTACTATATTACTAACTCACAATTTCATAAGAGAAAAGAATATTTCCTATTAACTAGGTCGATACCTATATTCCTATTAAATATGAGGTGGTTAGATGTTATAGAACCCCTTAAGTTCATTCTTTAAAATGTGGAATGTGGGTCAATAAAGTATTAGCACCTAGCATAGCGCTTGCTTCCCTTGACTTGGTTTGTGCCATGCATGGAATACTACCACGTAGGGTGGTAGAGTTTTAAGCATAAAATCCTGTTATAATGGGCTGCACATGGCAACAATAATTACCTAGCACTTTTCAAGGATAAGTTATCAACACTAACTTCCCCATGTATTACCAAAAAAGGAGGCATTAAATTTAGGTGGCGGGTTTTAAGTATCACCGCCCTCCCCCTTTCGAGTAGGGTGTGTCACCTTCCTTGGTGGGTGCTCCCCCCTCCCATACTCTCCCATATGCTAGGAAGGATGATGGATTATACATAGATGATGGCCCTATCTTAAAGGACTTATAAATACACAACGCTTACCATAAACGCTTCCCTATTGACAAGGTAAATGCGCCCCTTGGCCTTGGTCAAACATAATAAAATGCAACCCAATTAAATATACATAGATATTAATATATGTATATATAGATATTAATATATATTATATATATACATATATTAATATTTATATGTCAAGAAAATAAGGTATTAATTAATACAATTAAATTTTATAAAAATATATAATTATGTATATGTATATATATAGTTCATATATATATGCATATATCATAGATGTTGGAGATTGTTGGACATTGTTGTTGCTAGGATATGTTGTTGTTATTGATGTCAACATATTCCTGTGAATTGCTCTGGTGTTTGTAGATTGATCATATCATATGATCCTGTTTTGCAGTTTGTTAATCTAATCAGTGCTTTGCAGAGTTTGGTTGTGTTCTTGAGTTTTCAGACATTGTCAGATGAAGATTTGATAAGTGGTGTTGGTGTAGCTATTTCTGATGATTCTAACATGCTTTTTGGTGTTTCCTAGTCATATCTTATTTGTTCTAGTGATATGCATTGATTGTTGTGCAATTTTTTATGGTTTATATGAATCGATGATGATTTTTGTGTCATGCAGTATTTTTGGTGGTGTAGCGTGTTGCGGTTTCTCAAGTGGCATGATTTCCGGTGGAGTTAAGTGTTTGGGAATTTGAATTAGGTCCATGTTATGTCATGTAAATCATTAGATTGGTTCGATGGTCAATTTTTGTACTGTGTGATGTAATTTTATAATTGTGAGTTAGGGGTTTCCCCGACCTTGTTATCAAGGCTGATGAATTGTATATATTCATATAATTTAGGTGTAGAGGTTGTGTATGAATTATTAGAGAGTGGTGTATGTGTGATCAAGTGATTCATCTTTCAATGTTGTGATTAAGGAGAGATTGGTGTTGTTGAGCAGACAACTGTGCTTAATCAAAGTTGTAATCAGGCATTTGGAGATGCTATTATTTTAGTTTATTTCTTCTGGATTGTAGTCTGAACTTTGTTGTAAGCTAGTGAGAGTTCTCTGACGGTTGTATATCGTGCCCAGACTTTTTGGGCACAAAAAAAATAGAACAACAAAAATTTTTTTTGACATCGTGAACTCGCAACATATACTACAATTATAATAACTTGAATTGAGATTTGACTTATCTAGGGTGAAAGTAAAATTGTTTACTAAGGTTGGGTTAATTAACCAACTCGAACGAGCAACTTAATTTGGTGGGGATTAATCAGTGTCACAGATTAGTTAGCTAGCTCAATTACCTTAACTAAGTTGTCGTAATTTGAAACGAGGGATAAATGGATATCTTGACGTATTAATTCATCCCCAATCATATAATGATAATGTTATTAATTAATTCATGCACACGCGAATTTACTATTTATATCCCACCGATATCGTTTAAATTTTTATAACACCATTTCCCACTAAAACCGATATTAGGCTAAAGCCAATTCTAATTTTCCTAACCTCTTAATTTTGATGATTTAATTATTTCGGCCAAATCGGTCACAAGGTTTATGGGTCATAAAATTAATTTACAATTTCACCTTTTTAAATTTTTTTTTTCCCATTTACAATATAACCTAATGCCCAATGAGTTGAGGAAACTCTATTGGTTAATTAAATAAATTAATCGATTTAATGTATGGTGCGTCCAACTATAATAACTCCTCACGTTTTAACCCCTTTAATTTTACTATATTAAAAATTTAATCCCTTAAAGAATAAAAAATCATATAATAATTCAATTATTAATTTAACCCCAAATATATATTCAAATCAAATTTTAAAATTCCAAATTAAATTTCCCATCCCTAATTAAAACTGGGATTTTATATATATATATATATATATATATATATATATATATATATATATATATATATATATATATATATATATATATAATCCCTAAAATGCTAACCCTAATAAAAAACTACATTTTAATGCTCCCATATATATATATATATATATATATATATATATATATATATATATATATATATATATATAATTCCTAAAATGCTAACCCTAACCCGAAACTGGGTTAGGGTTGCATTTCTATATATCTCCACTTGTTTTATTTTCTTCTTATTTTATGCCCTAACCCGAAATGGGTTAGGGTTTATTAGAAACCCTTTTTTTTAATTTGTTTTGGAGTGTTTGTAGGTACGGCAGAGGGTTCGAAGAGGGGAGAAAGAAGGGTATGGCGCGGGGTTCCCCCTGGCGCCGCTGTGCGTACACACAATGGCGGCAACGCCGCTCACTGTGTGCACACACAGTGGCGGACGGTGTAACCCACCGCCCACTGTGTATACACACAGTGGCAGGCACCGCCCACTCCACTGTGTTTGCACATAGTGCGGTCCCCTTCGGCGCCGCCCACTTTGTGTAAACACAGTGGCTCGACCGTGTGCCGTCCACTGTGTTAACACACAGTGGCTCGGCTCGGTACCCGCAATTTTCCAACAAGTTTCTTTTTGAAATATTTTAATATTTCGCTCTATTTTTTTTAAAAGAACTTTTAAGTATGTGAATATAAATACATGTATATATATATTTATATATATGTATATACCCGTTATCATGTTCAGATTCTATACGAATATCCCTTTTTTTTTTGTATCTCTGGAGTATGTTTTCGGATGCAGTGGTGGATATGTTTATATATATATATATATATATAAGATTAGGAAGTTTATTTGAAATTAATTTTAACACAGCAGCATGCAATGCTCTATATATTTTGTAACAGGGGTACACAAATTCAGAATATATCTCTTTTTGTTATTTGCAGGGGTATGCACATATAGAAGTTTATATATATATATATATTTATATATATATAGGTATATATTTTTCAATATATATACTTATATATTTATAGATATATATAAATGAATGTTAAAATAATAGGGCTGAAAACCCTTATATTGTTTTGAGATTTTAACAATTAAACATTTTGTTCTTAGTCTTCTATCAGCATTTAAAATAGGTCTTATTTTTCTTCTTTTTAACAGTCATACATCATGCTCTCTATAGCAATGTAAAAATAGTAGTTTTTTTGTAACAGTCATAAAATAATAGAAATTTAAACTATGCAAGTAAATAATGAAATCTAATGCATTTTTGTTTTTTCTTTTAATTAATATTGCAGTAAATAAACAAGTTAACAGACCAGATTTAGATGTAGTCTACAGCAACATAATAGACATCAAAATTTAAATAAAAAGTACATTGCTTTCAGAATAATAAGTTACAATAGCCCATATATAGAATGGGTGAATTATCTAATTAGTCTTCTCTCTCTTAATCTTTATAAAGAAAATAAAAGAAATCAACCTAAAACTCCTTTTTCACATATATTCATTTTGCCACAATTCATAAAAGTTACATTTTCTTTTTGCTTTTCTGCATTTAAATAGAAAATCTGTATCTGAATAACAATCTGCAACCAAGCAAATCTGCAACTCCTAGTCTTTTTCCCTAGCAACCTGCATGTAAAATTTTAGGACTGTGACCATGGGATGCTCACCTCCCAGCCTCGACTTACCAGAAGCCACCCCCGAGCTAGGAGAATCAAGACCTAGACGGGGTTACAACCAAGCAATACAACAAGCAAAAGGGAAAGAAAATAACACAACAGAGACACCCTTTCCCAAGCTGAGACTCCATCACAAAATGTGATGCCTTATTAGGGTGGAAGTGGACCAAGTACCCTAGGGGAGAAATCTGCTAAATAAAACTTACAGCCAACTCATGGCACCCATGAATGCATAACCAGAATTCATCCTTAATCCCTACACCCTTATGACCCCCAAAAAGGCAACCATGCCATATTTGCACCCCTTATGACCCCCAAGTAGAAATAACACAAAAGAAAGCAGCAAGGGTCTCATGGACAGACCCTTGAGATCACTCTCAAAATGAGAGCCTCTCACCCTAAGGGCTGTCAAGCTCCTTCCACCCCCAAGACCAAGCTTTCCTCCCAAGGAAAGGATGGTCTTGAAACACTTCCCAAACACAACATTACATAAAAAAGATATAAACAAGAAACATATAAATTTTACAAATACAACACAATAAACAGTTACAGCAATTTGCATTCAAACATTGTATAACATTCCTACATTTACATAAGAGGGGAAAGGATAACACCAACCTTGATCTGCCAAGGGAAATCTATGGGAAGGCTTGATGAAGAGCTACCCAATCCTCAATCTTTTTCTGCAATTCCTTAGCCCCCCCCAAATCTGCTATCCTAAAACTGATTTTTTTTTCAAAATTTTCCAAAAATCCCCAAGGATGGAGAGTGGGTGATTAGCTCACTAAGCTTCCATTGTTAGCCTAAGAAGGCCTCTCTCACTCCTTCCAACCTCTTGGATAGAGTGAGGGATCCCCCATTGGATTGGTCTTCCCTAGGTCTTACATCCTCCCTAACCTAGGTACCTAGAGAAGGGAAATGGAAATGGGGAAGAGGGATTACTATCTCCAAGAAGGTTATCCTACCAAGGATGGCACTCCTATAGATAGAATTCGTCCATCTTGGGAAAACCACTTTTTTGGGTGGTTAAACAAGTCCTAAGGGAAAGACACATGGCCAATTTTGGCCTTCACCCATAGGTACCCCATGAGGCCTAATAGAAAAGCTCTAAAATTGACTCTAGGAGTTGATTTGACCTTCAGAAAGTCCACCTGAAGTTAACCTACGGGTCAACTCTGAGTTGACCTTCCTTGTGGCTCTCTAACCTAGATTTCTTGGTTCCTTCAAGGATAATTAGGAGATATAACAATTAACAAAAAAATTAAACTCTCAAAAAGGTGACATGACAAATTGCCAACACAACATGCAAATGGGCTCCAAGGCTAGCTGCCCGTCCGACTCCACTTGCAAGGCAACCCAATCTAAAACATGAGACTCATCATAGATATATTTTCTCAAATCTGACACATGAAATACATCGTGGATGCGTGATAGGCTAGGTGGCAAAGCTAGGCGATAAGCAACTGGTCCTATCCTCTCAAGGATCTCAAAAGGTCCGACAAAGTGAGGTGCGAGCTTAGAACCCTTTCCATAGCGGATCAGACTCTTATGCGGTCGCACTCTCAGGAAAACTCTGTCCCCAACCATGTAACCCCGGTCTATCCTCTTTGCATCTGCATATTTCTTTTGCCTATCCTGTGCCTCTCTAAGGCACTGTCTAATCAGAATTACCTGCTGCTCCATATCACGGACCATCTCAGGGCCTATGGCCACTCTATCCTCAATACGGTCCCAACTCAAAGGTGTCCTGCATGGTCTTCCGTACAAAGCCTGAAAAGGTGGCATCCCCAAAGAAGTGTGATGCCCATTATTATAGGCAAATTCTACTAAATGCAGGTAATCCTCCCATCGGGTCTGATGATCCATGACGTACATGCGGAGCATATCCTCTAACACCTGGTTAACCCGCTCTATCTGTCCGTCTGTCTCTGGATGATAGGCTGTGCTGAAGTTGAGCTTGGTGCCCAACGCTACCTGTAATGCCTTCCAAAAGGAAGAAGTAAAGAGAGAATCCCTATCAGAAATAATCTTGCGTGGAACACCATGAAGCCTGACAATGTCTCGCAAGAACACTTGTGCCACTACTGGAGCTGTGAAGGTAGTCCGGACTGGTGAGAAGTGGGCTACTTTGGTCAATTTGTCAACTGTCACCAAGATTGCATCATGGCGACGAGATGACATAGGAAGACCAATGATGAAGTCCATGGATATAGTATCCCACTTCCACTCTGGTATAGCATGGGACTGGAGTAACCCACCTGGATGGCAGTGCTCCGCCTTGACTCTCTGACACTCAAGGCATCGGGCTACTAACTCAGCGATAAGCATCCGCATTCCTGGCCATTGATATAATTGCCTCAAGTCCGCATGCATCTTCTTAACCCCGGGATGTGCTGCATAAGGAGCTCTATGAGCCTCCATGATGATGAAATCTCGCAAACCCCTAGGAGAGGGTACATAGATGCGCCCTCTATGGCGTAATAAACCATCGGACTCTAAAGAGTAGTCTACAAACTTCCCTTCCAGGGTCTCCTGATTACGGATCCTCTGACAAACCTCTAGATACCAATCATCCTCTAGCAATCTCTGCAAAATACGGTCTCTCAAATCTGTGCTCATGGATATGGTGTAAACCTCATGTCGTCTCCTACTTAGGGCATCTGCGACCACATTCTCCTTTCCTTTGATGTAGTGAACATCAAAATCATACTCACAAAGGAACTCCATCCATCTCCTCTGATGTGCATTAAGGTTAGGCTGGGTGAAGATGTACTGCAAAATCTGATGGTCCGAATGAAGCTCGAAGTGATGACCTAAAAGGAAGTGTCTCCACCTCACAAGTGCATGGACAACCGCTGCAAGCTCTAGGTCGTGCGTAGGGTAGTTAAGCTCATGAGTCTTAAGTTTCCTAGACTCGTATGCTATAACCCTACCCTCCTACATAAGAACTGCTCCCAATCCATCTAAGGAAGCATCTGTGCATACCATGAAGTCGGCCATGGGGTCTGGCACAATAAGAATAGGTGCACTAGTAAGTGCCCTTTTTAGATCCTGAAAAGCCCTCTCACACTTCTCTATCCACTCGAATTTCTTCCCTTTTCGCTGGAGGGATGTGATGGGGTGTGCAACTCTGGAAAATCCCTCAACAAAGTGTCGGTAGTATCCTGCTAAACCCATGAAGCTCCTGACCTCTGTCACACTGGTAGGTGCCAGCCAATCCATAATGGCTCTGACCTTTGATGGGTCAACTGAGATCACATCACCGGATATAACATGCCCTAGGTACTTGACCTCTGATCTAAAGAAAGCACACTTCGACAAACTGCCGAACAACTGGTTGTCCCTCAAACACTGCAAAACCTGCTTCAAATTCTCCTCATGCTCCTTCTCGTTCTAGGAATAGATCAATATGTCGTCGAGGAACACAATCACAAATCGGTCAAGGAAGGTGTGGAATACCCCATTCATGAGACTCATGAATACAGCTGGAGCATTCGTAAGACCGAATGGGACCACAGTGAAATCGTAGTGGCCATATCTGCTGCGAAACGCGGTCTTGTGGATATCACTTTCCACAATCCTCAACTGATGATATCCTGACTTCAGGTCTATTTTGGAAAACACTTTAGCACCCTAAAGCTGATCAAACAAGTCATCGATCCTTGGCAAGGGATAATGGTTCTTGATGGTTACTTTATTCAGTTGCCTGTAATCCATGCATAACCGAAGGGATCCGTCTTTCTTCTTCACGAAGATGATTGGTGCGCCCCAAGGGGAGATGCTAGGGCGGATGTGACCCTTCTCTAAGAGTTCCTCTAGCTGCATCTTGAGCTCATTAAGCTCATGAGTGGTCATCCTATAAGGTGCTCTCGAAACTGGCTCGGCTCCTGGTACCAAATCTATGTGGAAGTCAATCTCTCTGCTAGGTGGCATACCAGGTAGCTCCGCTGGAAACACATCTGCAAATGCCTCAAGGATGGGATGATCATCTATGGAAGGCTCCCTCTCATTTTCTTCCTCTCTATCACTGATCGTGATGGCAAACAACTGACATCCCTTCCGCATGCTCCACTTAAGCTGCATAGCGGATATCATGCGAAGAGACATAGGTCTCTGAATCCCAGTGATTACTATGGGAGCACCATGATCATCCTCACACTCGACCTTTTTCAAGCGACAATCCATCTTGGCTCTATGGGCGTAAAGCCAATCCATGCCAAGTACGACGCCATAAGATCCGAGTGGCGTGACTCTAAGGTCTACTAAGGTGGTGGTATTACCAATCTGGAGCGAACATCCCCTAACCTCTGAATCCACTGACACTCTAGCCCCTGAAGCTAACTCCACTTCCCAGCTGACACTCTGCCTTACTGCCACTAGCCCGCAACGCTCCACAACCAATGGAGATATAAAGGAGTCAGTCGCTCCTGAGTCAAATAATATAGAAATACTACTACCTCTGACCTTACCTGCAGCCTCGATGACTGTGGCTTGGTGCTCTGCCTGGCGGTTGTCAACTGCTGCGAAAACCCTATGGGACTTGCCCATGTCCCCAACTGTAGGCTCTGATGTTGCCATCCTCTGATTCCCTGTCATCTGTCCCTGTGGACACTCTCTCGCCATGTGCCCCATGGCTCCACACGTGAAGCAAGCACTGCGTGCCTGAAACTGTGCGCCCTGAGGCCTAGAAAAAGGATGCCCACCTGTCTGGCTAGAACCACTGTACCCACCCCTGGAGGGCTGCTGAGCCCGTGCTGGGGGTGTGTATGTACCCTGTGCTCTCTGGTCACGCCTGGGACCCTGTGACTGCCACTGCTTGGGCCTGGAGCCCTGCTGTCCCTGAGGTGGCCTCTGTCTCTGACTCTGCTGTGACTATTGTGGAGGAGGGGGTTTAGAGGACCCCGAAACATTTCTGTGGTTGCCTTTCCAATGGGGTTTCTGAAACCCAAAAGGCTGAGGAGCTGGGTTTCGGTTCTGGAACCGATCCCTCATGTCCTGTGGCCTGATCTGAATCTCCTCGGCTATAAGGGCCTTCTCTACGGCAACCCGAAGGTTCCCTGGAGCGGCCATCCTCACTGGTCCTGCTATCCCAGCATTAAGTCCCCTAACAAATTGGTTGACGAGCAGCTTTTTGTCCTTCAGGTAATCTACATAAGGTAGGAGCTCAATAAACTTACTCTCGTACTAGGTCATTGAGAGACCCTTCTGCTGAAGGTCGTGGAACTCATCGATCCGACGCTGCCTGAAGTGTTCTGATAGGTACCTCTCTCTGAACCTTTCTGTGAAGATTTCCCATGTGATGGTATCTGCAGTGAGTCCAAACTTGAATTCCTCCTGCTTCCACCATGTGGAGGCTGTCGATCTCAAAAGGTGGACTGCAACTCGTGCCTTCAGATTGCTTTCATAAGATCGCAATGCGAAGCACCGATCTAGGCTCAAAAGCCATGCCTCAGCCTCTACTCCGTCAGTAGTTCCTCCAAAAGATGGTGGCTGGAGGTGTAAAACCTCTCTAATCAGGTCTCCTGGTTCCTGACGTGCTCTCTCAAAGTACACAAGTGCTGCTACTGGAGGGGGTTCGGGCAGGTGAATGGACTTTGGCTCATGCTCTGCCTCGCCCTCTATGGAATTAGGAGGTGGACTCCTACTCCGTTCCCTTTCTACTGACCTATGACTCCCTGAGTTCTAATTGTCTGCATGACGGTCCACTACTGGAAGCCTGTCCTGCACTATCCCAATCAAGTTCTGAAGAGCTAGCAAGATGTCTCGGTTAGGGTCAACCGGTGGTTCAGGAGGTGCTTCCGGGTTCCCTTCTGGAACTGGTTCCTCCCTAGCAACATCCTCGTGTGCCATACGTGTACGCCTAGGACCCCTTCCGCGCTTGCGAGCTTGTCGCGTAGTCGGAGGCATCCTAATGAGAAAAAAAGATAAAATAAATAAACAATTAATTAAATAATTTAATTTTCATATATTTTTATTTTTATTTTCTTTTTAAGAAAATATTTGATTAATTTAGATAATTAGAGCGAAATGTAATGGAGAAAGGTTCTTAGTGTCGGAAACCTTGCTCTGATACCAAAATGTCATGCCCAGACTTTTTGGGCACAAAAAAAATGGAACAACAAAATTTTTTTTTGACATCATGAACTCGCAACATATACTACAATTATAATATCTTGAATTGAGATTTGACTTATCTAGGGTGAAAGTAAAATTGTTTACTAAGGTTGGGTTAATTAACCAACTTGAATGAGCGACTTAATTTGGTGGGGATTAATCAGTGTCATAGATTAGTTAGCTAGCTCAATTACCTTAACTAAGTTGTCGAATTTGAAACGAGGGATAAATGGATATCTTGACGTATTAATTCATCCCCAATCATATAATGATAATGTTATTAATTAATTGATGCACACGCGAACTTACTATTTATATCCCACCGATATCGTTTAAATTTTTATAACACCATTTCCCACTAAAACCTATATTAGGCTAAAGCCAATTCTAATTTTCCTAACCTCTTAATTTTGATGATTTAATTATTTCGGCCAAATCGGTCACAAGGCTTATGGGTCATAAAATTAATTTACAATTTCACCTTTTTAAATTTTTTTTTTCCCATTTACAATATAACCTAACGTCCAATGAGTTGAGGAAACTCTATTGGTTAATTAAATAAATTAATCGATTTAATGTATGGTGCGTCCAACTATAATAACTCCTCATGTTTTAACCCCTTTAATTTTACTATATTAAAAATTTAATCCCCTAAAGAATAAAAAATCATATAATAATTCAATTATTAATTTAACCCCAAATATATATTCAAATCAAATTTTAAAATTCCAAATTAAATTTCCCATCCCTAATTAAAACTGGGATTTTATATATATATATATATATATATATATATATATATATATATATATATATATATATATATATATATATATATATATATATATATAAAATCCCTAAAATGCTAACCCTAATAAAAAACTACATTTTAATGCTCCCATATATATATATATATAATTCCTAAAATGCTAACCCTAACCCGAAACTGGGTTAGGGTTGCATTTCTATATATCTCTTGTTTTATTTTCTTCTTATTTTATGCCCTAACCCGAAATGGGTTAGGGTTTATTAGAAACCCTTTTTTTTAATTTGTTTTGGAGTGTTTGCAAGTACGGCGGAGGGTTCGAAGAGGGGAGAAAGAAGGGTATGGCGCGGGGTTCCCCCGGGCGCCGCTGTGCGTACACACAGTGGCGGACGGTGTAACCTGCCGCCCACTGTGTATACACACAGCGGCAGGCGCCGCCCGCTCCACTGTGTTTGCACACAGTGCGGTGCCCTTCGGCGCTGCCCACTGTGTGTAAACACAGTGGCTCGGCCGATTTTCCAACAAGTTTTTTTTTGAAATATTTTAATATTTCGCTCTAAATTTTTTAAAAAGAACTTTTAAGTATGTGAATATAAATATATGTATATATATATATATTTATATATATATATATAAATATATGTATATATTTATATATATATATATAAATATATGTATATATATATATATTTATATATATGTATATACCCGTTATCATGTTCAGATTCTATACGAATATCCCTTTTTTTTTGTATCTCTGGAGTATGTTTTCGGATGCAGTGGTGGATATGTTTATATATATATATATATAAGATTAGGAAGTTTATTTGAAATTAATTTTAACACAGCAGCATGCAATGCTCTATATATTTTGTAACAGGGGTACACAAATTCAGAATATATCTCTTTTTGTTATTTGCAGGGGTATGCACATATAGCAGTTTATATATATATATATATATTTATATATATATATATGTATATTTATATATATATATATTTATATATATATATATATATTTATATATATATAGGTATATATTTTTCAATACATATACTTATATATTTATAGATATATATAAATGAATGTTAAAATAATAGGGCTGAAAACCCTTATATTGTTTTGAGATTTTAACAATTAAACATTTTGTTCTTAGTCTTCTATCAGCATTTAAAATAGGTCTTATTTTTTTTTTTTTTAACAGTCATACATCATGCTCTCTACAGCAATGTAAAAATACTAGTTTTTTTGTAACAGTCATAAAATAATAGAAATTTAAACTATGCAAGTAAATAATGAAATCTAATGCATTTTTTTTTTTTTTCATTAATATTGCAGTAAATAAACAAGTTAACAGACCAGATTTAGATGTAGTCTACAACAACATAATAGACATCAAAATTTAAATAAAAAGTACATTGCTTTCAGAATAATAAGTTACAATAGCCCATATATAGAATGGGTGAATTATCTAATCAGTCTTCTCTCTCTTAATCTTTATACAGAAAATAAAAGAAATCAACCTAAAACTCCTTTTTCACATATATTCATTTTGCCACAATTCATAAAGGTTACATTTTCTTTTTGCTTTTCTACATTTAAATAGAAAATCTGTATCTGAATAACAATCTGCAACCAAGCAAATCTGCAACTCCTAGTCTTTTTCCCCAGCAACCTGCATGTAAAATTTTAGGACTGTGACCATGGGATGCTCACCTCCCAGCCTAGGCTTACCAGAAGCCACCCCTGAGCTAGGAGAATCAAGACCTAGATGGGGTTACAACCAAGCAATACAACAAGCAAAAGGGAAAGAAAATAACACAACAGAGACACCCTTTCCCAAGCTGAAACTCCATCACAAAATGTGATGCCTTATTAGGGTGGAAGTGGACCAAGTACCCTAGGGGAGAAATCTGCTAAATAAAACTTACAGCCAACTCATGGCACCCATGAATGCATAACCAGATTTCATCCTTAATCCCTATACCCTTATGACCCCCAAAAAGGCAACCATGCCATATTTGCACCCCTTATGACCCCCAAGTAGAAATAACACAAAAGAAAGCAGCAAGGGTCTCATGGACAGACCCTTGAGATCACTCTCAAAATGAGAGCCTCTCACCCTAAGGGTTGTCAAGCTCCTTCCACCCCCAAGACCAATCTTTCCTCCCAAGGAAAGGATGGTCTTGAAACACTTCCCAAACACAACATTACATAAAACAGATATAAACAAGAAACATATAAATTTTACAAATACAACACAATAAACAGTTACAACAATTTGCATTCAAACATTCTATAACATTCCTACATTTACATAAGAGGGGAAAGGATAACACCAACCTTGATCTGCCAAGGGAAATCTATGGGAAGGCTTGATGAAGAGCTGCCCAATCCTCAATCTTTTTCTGCAATTCCTTAGCCCCCCCCAAATCTGCTATCCTAAAACTGATTTTTTTTTCAAAATTTTCCAAAAATCCCCAAGGATGGAGAGTGGGTGATTAGCTCACTAAGCTTCCATTCTTAGCCTAAGAAGGCCTCTCTCACTCCTTCCAACCTCTTGGATAGAGTGAGGGATCCCCCATTGGATTGGTCTTCCCTAGGTCTTACATCCTCCCTAACCTAGGTACCTAGAGAAGGGAAATGGAAATGGGGAAGAGGGATTACTATCTCCAAGAAGGTTATCCTACCAAGGATGGCACTCCTATAGATGGAATTCATGCATCTTGGGAAAACCACTTTTTTGGGTGGTTAAACAAGTCCTAAGGGAAAGACACATGGCCAATTTTGGCCTTCACCCATAGGTACCCCATGAGGCCTAATAGAAAAGATCTAAAATTGACTCTAGGAGTTGATTTGACCTTCAGAAAGTCCACCTGAAGTTAACCTACGGGTCAACTCTGAGTTGAACTTCCTTGTGGCTCTCTAACCTAGATTTCTTGGTTCCTTCAAGGATAATTAGGAGATATAACAATTAACAAAAAAATAAAACTCTCAAAAAGGTGACATGACAAATTGCCAACACAACATACTACATAGGTGTCAAGTGACACTACAAAATAATTCCACATCACAATACACACATGACAATTGTCCCTTACACAATTTAACAATCCAATAAATACCATTTACACTCATGCAACATTTTACATTTACGAATAAAATACAGTACACACGGGGTGTTGTCTCTCCAAATAGACAACCCCTGGTTTTACTAACGCACATTGGCCTAGGCTTGATTCTCCATAATATTTCCATGGTCACATGGATAATTTCCTGCACATCTCAATTAAAGCATTAGTACTTCCCAAATAACCTCATATAATATATAACACATAATCAGAATACAATACATTCATGCTGCAAAGACTTGTCATTATAAAATACAATTTGTCACAAATCAAAGCAATTTCATCATAATCCTCAAAATTTGGTCCATCTACAAGATATGCAAACATTTTTCTAACATTATAACAAATCCTGAAATTCAGATTATAACCTGCATCTTCACAATATTACCCTAATCTAGAATCATATAATATTCTATAATCCACAAGGAATAGAAATGAAGCATCCATATATATATTAATGTTACCAAAATCATGGGACCATGTAAAGTTCTCTATCCATAGTGTGTCAAAACTAGCATCCAAAATAGTTCCAAAATGAAAATAACTGAAGAGATAGGATGGGTCGGGGCAGGGCCTCACATTGTAGCCTTTTGGGTCATTATATTTGAGCAGTGAGCTCTAGGCAGTGTGCCTGAATGCATGTCCATTCCCCATTGTAATATTTCACATACTACTGCAAAGTATCATCTTACTATGGGTAGGTTCCCACCATGGTTTTTCCCTTAACCAGGTTTTCCATGTCAAAATCTTGGTGTTGTAAGTTGTGTTATTAACTTGCTTATCTTTATTATTAATGCAGTTTATCAAATCTATTTTTGTAGTTAAGTTTGTAAATCTAGTGAAAATTGATTCACCCCCCCTCTAAGTTTTCCTCATCTTTGCTACTAACAATTGGTATCAGAGCTAGATCCTTCGGAAGAAGCTTAACCGCTTGAGGATATCTGGGATGGAAGTTGCAGGTGTTATCTTTAAGAAGGACAGTTTGAGGTTTCATGGAAGTAACTATTCTATATGGAAGAACCAGATGGAAGTGCACTTGAAATCTCTTGGAGAGGATTACTGAAAGATTACAAAGAATTCCTATTATGCTCCTCCAAATGGACTAGTTACTGTTGATGAGATCATGGAAGCTGAACATCATATTGTTGGAATCAAGGAAAACTGAGAGGGGGGGGGGTGAATTAGTTTTCTGTCAGAAATAAAATTCACAAACTTATTCTTTATGCACCGGTTAGATATGTATAATAGTAAAGAACATAAGCAAGCAATAAATAAACCATATATCCACAACATCATAATTTTTATGTGGAAACCCGAAAAGGGAAAAACCATGGTGGGGTTAGAACCCACAATATTCATATACTATGGCTAGGAGTACATAAATATTACATAGATGGGGAATGCACTTGCATTCAGGCTCACTTCCTAGAGCTCACTACTCAATTACAATGACCCTAAAGGCTACAACCTTCAGGGAAGTCTCATTGACTTACAATTTGATTACAATGAGGAAATAAAATTAAAGAACTCTAAAATAGCATCTAATAATGCAAGAATGAGTTTCGGTTAAGCACAAGATCTCTAATTGCACTCGCTCTGCAATATGCTCTATTTCTATCTTAGTCAACTACCAGATCACCTGGGAATCAAATGTGCACGTGAAAATACACTCAATCACAACAAAAAGGATCACCACAACAATAATACTCCAAAAACCAATAACCAATTCAATCTTATATATCAGGTCATATAAAAAATAATCTCCTCCAAGTCGGCTATAAAAAATGTAATGTGTAGCTTCAAGTCAGCTTCAATCTCTAATAGAACATATCATTGGACCAATGTCGGCCTCATCATTTTCACCTTGAACTTAGTCACCAAAATCATCGCAATCACCAAAAATATTTCTGGACCAAAACTGTACTAGAATAATCTTGATTTACCAGTTAAATGGCTACCGATTAACTCTTGCTTCCATATAAGAAGAATTACGACCACCAGATCAAATATCCAAGAATATTTTCTATCAATGACAACCCTAAACCATAAATAAAGCATCAAAAATCACCAGATGAGCATCAATTACCAACAATCTCCCCCTTTGGCATTGATGGAAACACCTGTGAAAAATGGCTAAGTGTTGAAACCTGTGAAACCTATACACCAGATCAAGAATAAAATAATTCTAAGGCTCCCCCTTAGATAAAAATTCCAAAAACACAAAAATATGCACACTCCATTCACACTGTACATTTTTCACCTTATCTCTCCCCCTTTGACAACAATGCCAAAGATAGGGTATGAATACAAAAATACCCTGTACATGTATACACATTGGATGACTAGATATATACATACTTGGTGCAGAAGCACCTAGGACTTAGACTATCTAGTTTTTCAATTTTGGCTTGTACTGACCCTAGCCAAGTCAGTAGTAAATAAGGACTCCAGGAGGGTCCAAGAGTTAGTGTTTTGAGTCAGTGTAGGCCTAGGTTGAGTTCATTCTTCTTAGGTTTGCATTTTTGTGTAAATAGTGGATTTGAGTAGGTAATTGACCTTCTTGATGGTCAAAAGTGTCCAAACTTGGTATAGGTATAAGGGAGGGTTAAATTAGTCTTAGGAAAGTTTAAAAAGTCATGTGTGATGACTTAGAACTGGTCTTATAGGTTGAAAATATCAAAAAGTGTAAAAGTGCAAATTTGCAAAAAGTTGTCATGACAACTTTTGTCCTGAATTGGTTAGCGATGGAGTTAGGGATTGTTCAATGCCCTAGGATGACTCCACATGTGGGAAAGCTATAAGTACCCTCTCTTGCATGGTTACCAAGGTTGGAGAATGTGATATGTAAGTTCAACAATTTGAAACTACTCATTTTCAGACTAGTTGGCAGCATTTTGGCTTTATTTTACTCATTTTGTAATTGAAGATGGATTGAATCCATTGATCCAGAAATGGATTGAGCTTCTTTAGTGTGTTATAGTGTTGTTGGTTCAATTTAAAGCTTTGTAGATACTGTTCATTTGTGTTTTCTTTCTTTAGTTTGCAAACAACCAGTTTTGGCTTGTATATAGCAGCGTTTTGTAAATATGGTTCCCCCATGAGTTCCACACGTGCTACCATCATGGCTTGTTGGGAAATGGAGAGAAACCACCTGTAAAGTGTACATATGTAGGGGAAAGTGCTGTAGAAGAGTTTAAGCATGACTCTCACCTTGTTCTAGGTGAATCCAGGAGCAACCCGACTAGAGGAAATAAGGTGAAAATATGGTGCAAAGTGCAGGGGTGAACACCAAATTACTATCCAAGATTTTGGAGAGGTCCAAGGAGTTGGGATAGAGTTTTCAATGCAAGGAGAAGCCTTGAAAATTTCATTTGATGCTCAAACCCCAACTTGACCATTCACTGTCGGCTAGAGGCCTATAAAACCCTCATTTTGGGGTTAGCATATTGAATGGTGGGTTAAGAAGCCAAAACCAAAAAAATATATTGAGGTTAAATGAATAATTGAATAAAAACCAAACTTGTTGGGGGGTCTTTTGGACTGTTTTCACTCAAGCCCTAAAAAACCGGTTTTAGGAGGCCTAATTGGGGCTAATTCCTTGTAGCCCTTTTCTAGGCAAGATTTTGGAATTGGTAAGAAACCTAATGATTTCAAACCTCAAATGGACCCTAAATGCATTCAAAAAATGAAAGAAGACACCTCCACACCTCTACAACATCTCACAATGGTAGGAGGTCAGTTTGACAACTTGAAGCCAAGAAGCCATAATTGAGCACATGGGAAGCACTGTGAATTGGTAGGGTTCCTATCCAAAAACACTTGAAGAAAACACCTTAGAAAGGTCAAGAATCAAGACCTAGAAGAGAATGAGAAGGACTTGGAGGTCTAGATAGAAACTAGGCCTGGTGAGTTGGTTGAATTGGGCAACACCAACTAGGTGAAGTGTTGAGCAAACTAGGTGAACCCGACCAAATTGGTATCAGAGCCTATAAGATTTGGGCTAGGTGAGTAGATGATCTCAATGGAATCTATAGGAGAAAACAACATGGTGACCAATGTAGAGTTGACAAAGAAAGTGGATGATCAGGAGGAAGAGAATATACTCCTGAAGGAGAAGTTGCTAGAATTGGAGAGTAAGCTTGGAGAGGTATAAACTAAGGTAGATGAAGTGTTGGTAAAGGTGGAAGGAGCAGAAGGGAAGGGTAAAGAAGTGTTAGAGATAGAAAAGATACCTGAACCTGATCCTATCCTAGAGCAAGAACCTTTCTTTAAGGCATTGAAGGCCTTGAGTGGTAAATCACTGGAAGGATTGCCATTGTTCACTGGTAAGATGGAGGCAGAAGTAGTCCTAGAATGAATAAAAGGCATGGAGAACCATTTTGAATGTGAAGGCATAACTGAAGCCCAGAGACTCAAGGTAGCCAAGTCAAGGATGAGAGGAGTTTCTCTCACATGGTGGAAATTTGTGCAAGATGAAAGGAAGAAAATGGGCAAAGCACCCATCTCTTCTTGGAAAGGGATTTTAGTCAAAATCAAAGAAGTCTATCTCCCTGGTGACTATGAAGTGAAAAATAATAGGAAGAGGCAAAACTTAAGACAAAAAGACCTTGATGTCAGTATCTATATGAAAGAGTTTCACAAACTTAGCCTTAGATCTCATGCGGTGGAAGAAGAGAGTCTCAAGGTTGCTAGGTACCTAAATGGTCTACGGTGGAGCATCTAAGAAGAAATTAGTTTAATGAGCACAAAAATAGTCCATCAAACCTACCAACTTGCCCTTAAGGTAGAGGAAAAAATGAAAAGAAGACATGACTCAAGCAACAATAGGGGCATGGGTAGAGGAAAAGACAATAGAGGCCATAGAGGAGGCTTTGGAGGAAAAAGTTCTGAACAAAGAACACAAGGAGAGTCTAAACTCACTGAGCAGCAAGAGGGTGGCACCAATAGAGGAAGGGGACCCAATAGTGATTTTAGAGGAAGATCTAGTGGCCAAGGTAGAGGTTCATCATACTTTACAACAATGAAGTGATACCATTGCAACCAACTTGGTCATCCAGCATATAGGTATCCAGAAAAGGGATCATCATCACATGGTAGTAAAAGAAGAGTGAGCTATCTTCAAGAAGAGTCTTCAAGAAGTAAGACTTCAGAGGTTGCCTTAGATTCAGAGGTAGGTGACAACTTGATGATAAGGAGAACTTTGATCAAAGAACCGGTCAGAGAAGAGCCAAGCCAAAGAAGGTCCTTATTTAGGATCAAATGCAAGATTATGGACAAAGTGTACAAAGTAATCATTGATTCAGGGTCTACGGACAATATTGTGTCAGAAGAGGCAGTGAGTAAGCTCAAATTGCAAAGGATACCTCACAAAAATCCCTATAGAGTCACTTGGTTGAACAAAGGCCAACATGTCCTAGTCAATGAGCAAGCATGGGTGAATTTTACCATTGGGAGGTATAAGGACAAGGTGTTATGTGATGTCATACCTATGGATGCATGCCATCTTCTATTGGGAAGACCATGGAAATTTGATAGACAAGATATCCATGATGGAGCCAAGAATGCATACTCATTCAAGAAAGAGGGAGTCACATTCAAGATTCAGTCTATCCTTGAAGAAGGTGAAAAAAGGGCAGCAAGTCCTAATGTTCTTTTGGTGAGTGAAAAATAGTTCTTAAAGAAACTTGAGGAAGGTGAAGGTATAGGGTTTGCACTTGTGATGAAGCCCAAAGAGGAAGACAAGAAAGAGAAGCCAACTTTTCCATTAGAGGTGTAAGTTTTATTGAAGAAATTCAAAGGCATGGTAAGTGAAGGACATCCAGCCACCTTACCTCCTAAAAGGACCATAAGCCATCAAATAGACTTCATTCCCAGAGCATCCTTGCCTAATAAGGCAACTTATAAAATGACTCCTCAACAAAATGTTGAAATTGCCAAGCAAATCCAAGAACTCTTAGACCAAGGCCTAATTAGGAAAAGCATTAGCCCTTGTGTTGTCCCTACCATGTTAGCACCAGAGAAAGGTGGTACTTGGAGATTGTGTACTGATTCTAGAGCCATAAATAGGATCACCATCAGATATAGGTTCCCTATTCCTAGAATAGAAGGCCTAATGGATTGTTTAGGGGAATCCAAGTACTTTACCAAGATTGACCTTAAAAGTGGATATCACCAAATTAGGATTAAGGAGGGTGATGAATGGAAAACTATATTTAAGACTACCAAGGGTCTTTATGAGTGGTTTGTAATGCCATTTGGCTTATCCAATGCTCCAAGAACCTTCATGAGACTCATGAATGAGGTAATGAAGGACTTCATAGGTAAATTTGTGGTGGTATATATAGATGATATTCTCATTTTCAGTAAAGATAGGGCATATCACATTAATCATTTGCAAGATGTATTAGAAAGATTGTATGATGAAAAGCTAACCATGAACTTGGATAAGTGTGATTTTGTTAAGCAGGAGTTGGTTTACCTTGGGTTTCATGTGTTGTCTCAAGGAAACGTCAAGATGGATCTCAGCAAGGTTGAAGCCATTGTAAATTGGCCCACTCCTAAGTCAACAACAAAGATGAGAAGCTTCCATGGACTAGCTCAGTACTACAAGAAGTTCATTAGGCAATTCAGTGCTATATGTGCACCAATGCTAGACACCATTAGAGGTGGAATAAAGGCAAAGTTTCAGTGGGGTGAAGCAAAAAACAAAGGTTTTGAAACCTTGAAGGAGAAGATAGCTACTCAACTGGTGCTAGTGTTGCCTAGTTTTGAGAAAAATTTCATTGTAGAATGTGATGCAAACAATGTTGCAGTAGGTGCTGTCCTAAGCCAAGAAGAAAGAACATTAGCTTTGCATAGTGAGAATATAAGTGATACCAAGAGGAAATACTCCTCTTATGACCTTGAGTTGTATGTTTTAGTGCAGGCTTTGAGGAAGTGGAGACACTATCTCCTCCCTAAAGAGTTTGTGGTCTATACAGACAACCAAGCATTGAGTTTTCTAAACTCACAAGAAAAACTCAATCATAAACACATGAAATGGGTGGAGTATATGCAGGCCTATACATTCACCATTAAGCACAATAAAGGGCAATTAAACTAGGTAGTTGATGCACTAAGTAGGAGGCTTTTGACAGTCCAAGAAATCCAATTGAGAAGCATAGGTGTGAACATATTTAGAGACTTGTACCCAGAGGATGAAGACTTCTCAAATGCCTACAAGGTGTGTAAGGAGTATCAAAATCACTTCCATAGTGAGTATTTTGATTTTACTTTGCAAAATGGGCTATTGTTTAAAGGTGGGCAGCTTTGTGTTCCTAGAGGCTCAATGAGAGAAAACCTTATTCAAGAGAAGCATAATGGAAGCCTTAGTGGACATTTTGGAGTCAATAAGACTCAAGAGTTGGTTCAAAGATACTATTATTGGCCAAGGATGAATCAAGATGTAAAGAAATATGTGGAGACTTGTGTAGTTTGCCAAAAGGCCAAGGGTACTTCTACAAATGTCAGTTTATACCAACCTCTTCCCATACCAAATAGACCTTGGGAATGCATTAGCATGGACTTTGTAGTAGGTCTACCAAGGAAAAAGCAGTGATATGACAACATTTATGCCATTGTGGATAGATTTAGCGAAATGGCTCACTTTGTGCCTTGTAAGACTACTCATGATGCATGCCAAATTTCTCAATTGTTCTTCAAAGAGGTAGTGAGGATACATGGTTTACCCATGAGAATTGTTTCACATAGGGACTCAAAGTTCATGAGTCATTTTTGGAAGACACTATGGCAAAATCCTGGCACCAATCTATCTTTTGGATCAGCCTACCATCCTCAAACAGATGGGAAGACCGAAGTGGTGAATAGAAGCTTGGGAAACTTATTAAGGTGCCTTACTAAGGAATATGGCCAGACATGAGATTAAGTACTCTCACAAGCTGAATATGCATATAATGACACCATAAATAAGACTACCAGCAAGAGCCCTTTTGAAAAGGTCTATGGTGTGCACCCAAGAGGCATTTTGGAGTTGAGAGGCTTAGGAAGTGCAACAAAAAGAAGTGGATATGCAGAGGACTTTGCTCAATCAATGAAAGAGGTCCATGAATTAGTCAAGCAAGCCTTGATAAAAAACACAAGCAAAATCAAACAAAAAGTTGATGAAAGAAGGAAGAACCTACAATTTCAAGTAGGAGATCTTGTCATGGTGCACCTAAACAAAGCAAGGCTACAACAAGGAGTGTCGAACAAGTTGCAAATGAGGAGGATAGGTCCATGTGCCATTTAGCTAAGTATGGAGAAAATGCCTACAAGGTGGATCTACCTAGTGACATAGGATTGTCACTGGTTTTCAATATAGCAGACTTAGTTGCATACAAGGGACCAATTCAAGATTCATATTGCAGTCACTCAGAGGTTTTAGATGATGTGAACAACCTTCAATTACTAGCCAAACCAATTCCAAAGGCCGAGAAGGCATTGAGTTCAAGGATCACCAAGAAGACAAAGCATCAAGCCTATTGGGAGCACCAAATAAAATGGCAAGGTATGGATGATGCTAAAGCTACATGGGTGCTTGAGAAAGAGTTTAAGAAGCTTGGAATTGATTAGAATCTCATTCCCAAGGAGGTGACATGATCTTCTTTTGTTTGGGAGAATGGTGCAGAAGCACCTAGGACTTAGACTATCTAGTTTTTCAATTTTGGCTTGTACTGACCCTAGCCAAGTCATTAGTAAATAAGGACTCCAGGAGGGTCGAAGAGTTAGTGTTTTGAGTCAGTGTAGGCCTAGGTTGAGTTCATTCTTAGGTTTGCATTTTTGTGTAAATAGTGGATTTGAGTAGGTAATTGACCTTCTTGATGGTCAAAAGTGTCCAAACTTGGTATAGGCATAAGGGAGAGTTAAATTAGTCTTAGGAAAGTTTAAAAAGTCATGTGTGATGAATTAGAATAGGTCTTATAGGTTGAAAAGATCAAAAAGTGCAAAAGTGCAAAGTTGCAAAAAGTTGTCATGACAACTTTTGAAAGTTGTCATGACAACTTTTGTCCTGAATTGGTTAGCGATGGAGTTAGGGATTTTTCAACGCCCTAGGATGACTCCACACATGGGAAATATATAAGTACCCTCTCTTTCATGGTTACCAAGGTTGGAGAATGTGATATGTAAGTTCAACAATCTGAAACTACTCATTTTCAGACTAGTTGGCAACATTTTGGCTTGATTTTACTCATTTTGTAATTGAAGATGGATTGAATCCATTGATCTAGAAATAGATTGAGATTATTTAGTGTGTTATAGTGTTGTTGGTTCAATTTAAAGCTTTGTAGATACTGTTCATTTGTGTTTTCTTTCTTTAGTTTGCAAACAACCAGTTTTGGCTTGTATATAGCAGTTTTTTGTAAATATGGTTCCCCCATGAGTTTCACACGTGCTGCCATCACGGCTTGTTGGGAAATGGAGATAAACCACCTGTAAAGTGTACATATGTAGGGTAAAGTGTTGTAGAAGAGTTTAAGAATGACTATCACCTTGTTCTAGGTGAGTCCAGGAGCAACCCGACTAGAGGAAATAAGGTGAAAATATGGTGCAAAGTGCAGGGGTGAACACCAAATTACTATCTAAGATTTTGGAGAGGTCCAAGGAGTTGGGATAGAGTTTAAATGCAAGGAGAAGCCTTGAAAATTTCATTTTATGCTCAAACCCCAACTTGACCATTCACTGTCGGCTAGAGGCCTAAAAAACCCTTCAAAACCCTCATTTTAGGGTTAGCACATTGAATGGTGGGTTAAGAAGCCAAAAAAAAAAAATATATTGAGGTTAAATTAATTATTGATGAAAAACCAAACTTGTTGGGGGATCTTTTGGACTGTTTTCACTCAATCCCTAAAAAACCGGTTTTAGGAGGCCTAATTGGGGCTAATTCCTTGTAGCCCTTTTCTAGGCAAGATTTTGGAATCGGTAAAAAACCTAATGATTGCAAACCTCAAATGAACCCTAAATGAATTAAAAACATGAAAGAAGATATCTCCACACCTTTGCAACATCTCACACTGGTAGGAGGTTAGTTTGATAACTTGAAGCCAAGAAGCCATAATGGAGCACATGGGAAGCATCATGAATTGGTAGGGTTCCTAGCCAAAAAAACTTGAAAAAAACACCTTATAAAGGTCAAGAATAAATCCCTAGAAGAGAATGAGAAGGACTTGGAGGTGTAGAGAGAAACTAGGCCTGGTGAGTTGGTTGAATTGAGCAACACCAGCTAGGTGAAGTGTTGAGAAAACTAGGTGAACCCCACCAATACTTGAGTACATTTGCATATGTAGACTTAAGAAATCCAAAAAAGGTATTCCAACTTGCCCACAATTTTTCCAAAATTGAGACAAAACCATTCAGAAAATAAGCATGGAATTCTATTGCATGCAACTTAGTTGGTGTCTCCTAAGTCACATTCTAAATACATTCTATCTTATGGCACACCAAGGTGTCTAATCGGGGACCAATTAGGTTCCGTAGTTCACCTGCCCTTCTCTGCATCTTGTCCTTCTCCTTCTCCAGATTACCAATCTATCCCATAAGAGTCAAAATTTGACCTTCAACATTTCTGGTCAAGTTTACCATGGGATCATATGCCTGAGAAATTTTGGCTAACTGTCCTCTGCAATTATCTATCTGCTTGTCTATTTCAATAGTAAAATATGTCAAAATTATACAAGACTTATAGACCTCACCACCTTCTTTTAAGGCCTCGTCAATTAATTTCAGTTCTTTGTCTAGCTGGGCCTTATCACTTTCAATCATTTGCAAGAATGTTTGTATTCTTGCATCTTTAAATTTTTGCAAAGCCTGTCGGGATGAAGCCTTGGTCAAAGAATAAAATTGAGTAGATATATGATCTATTAAGTGTTGAAGCTTACCAGATGAACTGGTATCAACATCAAGTTGCAATTCCAGAACTACCTGCTTTAAGACTGTAACTATTTTCTCAATAACCTTCTTTTCTTCTGACTCAGATTGTGCTAACTCCTGGCTAGCTTGAGCTTGAACAGAAACAACAATCATTATTCTTTCAGCCAGAGACATCTAATTAAATGACTTGTAAAAACTGATGTTAAATTGAGGAAAAGTCCCTTGGCTTTGAATTTTGGAAGTGTCAATTTCCATAAGGATTGGAGTTTCTGACACTTTTCTTTTCCCCTTGTCCTATTTCTCTTGCTTCTCCTCTTCCTTTTTCTCCGTCTCATCCTACCCTTCTTTTCCTTTATCCTCAATGGGTGCCTTATGTGCACCGATGTCACCACTTGGTGCACCAACCTCTATCTCAACTGATCTATCTTTTTCCTTAACAAGCTAAACCTCTGCTGTATCCAAAACTTGTTTCTCTGTAACATCCTGTGTATCCACCATATTTCCTTCATTATGTACCGAAGGGTTCTCATCTTGAGTGGCTCGATCTTGTGAATTAGATTCTACTAGCCAGTTCTCAGTGAGAAATTTCTTCCATAATTCAGTGGTTTTTTTTTTGATTTCCTCCACTCTTCCCACCATAAGGCTGTTAACTTTGTGTTTTCTCTTAAATTCCTTTTTGTTTTCTTGTAAAATTAGTCAATCAATTTCTTTAATAGTGATACTGGTGCACTGACTAACTAGTTCATTTTCTTTCATTTCTTTGTTCATTTGATTTGCAAATTTTCTTCTAGCATAAAGAAGACTATACAGATCTTTTGGAAGATAGCGTTCTAATTCAATTAAGGTTTTGCTAAATACATCCAAATGTAACACTATAGCTTCCTCAATCTATCTTTTATCATTATCATCTAAATTCTCACAATATGCAAAAATGTTCTTCAAGTTCCCATCCTTGATAATTTCACAAATCAGTTCTTGAGCTAATAAAGGAGGAATAATATGATACTTGGTCTGAGTAGTTTCCATCTTCCTGGATTCAATCACTTCATCCAAGTCAAATTTGACTCTTCGTCCTCTCTTTGGTCTACTGGATAAAATAGGTTCATATTTCACTTTCTTCTCTTTTTTCCCTTTCTTCTCTTCACTAGATTGAGGCTTCCAGATTGCCCTTGCAAATTGTCCTTTCTTGGGGGGATTTTGTATTTTTGTATCTAATTCTATTTTAGATACCACCGGAGATACTACTACATACTCCCTTTGAGGTTTATGCTTTAGCCTCAGAACACCCTTTCCCTTAGCTGATGAGCCAAAGGGTTCAGTCTGAGTTGGAGGTGTCTTCATCGGAGTGGGAGAAGACCATGTCACCTTAGATTTGGCTGGAGTTGGAGCAAGCTTTGGTTTCTTGGTTTTTTCTTTAGCATCTCTCACAACCCTTGCATCCCTAACTCTTTCTCTTGGGTGACCTTCCTCCACCATCTTAGCAACTTTCCTTTTTCTCTCTAGTTTGGTGAACTTGGTGTGAATTTCCATAGACTTCTCTTTTTATGTGTCGAACCTTTCTTCCTTTGAATCAACCAGAGAATTCAGTAGGTGTTTTGCATATGCATCAAGTGTTCTTGCATCAACCTCATAACCCATCGGCAAAATCAATATCGTCTGGGGTTCAACTACTTCCATAAGGCATTCATCCTTATTTACCATAAAGAAGATTATGCATTCATATTTGCTGACAATCTCCTTAGGGATTCTTACTCATTGCTTCATCTTATCCTAGAATGTTTTGAAAAATGCCCATAAAGAAACATTTTGATTATCTTTGTTTCCAAGTCTATCAAGACCTTGTTTGATTTGCTGGGCTATCGGTCTGTCAAATGCCCACTGCACTCTATCGGTTCTAGGAATTTGATTTAAAAAGTAAAGAGCCAAACAGATAACCAAAGATCCATATTTGAAAACATATTTTTTGTCCTACTTGATTTTCTTCGGATTAACCATGAGCTCCTCCAAAAGAACACTGCATAGATCATAGTGTGCATCTTCCTTTACCATTTGGTAAGTTGCATGAATGGCTGTCCCTGATATTGAATTCAGTCGGTTAGATTGATACACCTCATACCCAATGACCATTGCATCAAAATTCACATCGTCATCTTTAATTGTGTTAATATTCATAGATGTATCAAATTCTGCATCGGTTAACTTGATAACCATAGGATTTGTAACCTTTCGCAGCCCTGGCTTGTCACCAGTTTGATTCAAGCATGTCACTGCCCTAATCACATCAGGTGTGATCTTGTAAGGTTGATCCAACTAGATAAACTCATGATAAATTTTTCTCAATGCATATCTCACTTATTCCTTCTCTTCGAATGATGCAAAATTCATGAACTAGGTGAAACCCTTTCACTGCAGATGCATGAATTCTGGATTCAGGTTACCAATTTTATTCATAATACTGTCGGTATATAGATCCAAAATATCCTTTGTGCCGGTTTCCTTTATTTCACAATGGATATATGTTTGTACATCATCAACATGTAGAACTCCATGTGGAACGAAAGAAAATGTGCCAACAGGGTTGTCCATCATAGATTTATATGGATACTTTTTTAATTGAGGATGAGTTCTATCCTTAACTTCAACAAATAACAGCATAGCAATAGAAGAAGAGGATTCCATTTCAAATTTTCAGAAGTTTAAACTCTTTGAAAAATACCTTAACTTTATGTCGGATACCCTAACCTTCTTGCCGAAATGCTTCTAGCTCTCTGATTGACTGAAAATCTTGATTGCCTTGTTCTTCAACTCGAAAAGAATATTCACAAAGTGAACAATGACTCTCATATTTTTTCTTTTAACCTTGCAAACCCTAATTTCATTTTAAAATAAATGCACATCAAATATCCAACTAGATGCCCTGTTTAGCTACTAGATGCTGAAATCATCCATTAGAATTTTGGATATCAACTAAAATTCAATTCCTACCATCTGTAATCCATCGACTACAGATCTCATCAAGGGGTAATACAAGATTTGCATGATTTTTCCTTCCCCTAAGGCCAAAAGCCCTAGTTACCGGATGAGGGTTTTGCACCGGATACAAGTATAAATCCACCATCTGCTTTAGAATCATCTTATTCACCCATATATTCTCATGCTTGTCTCTAATCTCTTCCATTTTAGCCTTTTCTTTCTCATCTGATTTGATCTTTTCTACCAGAGCACTATTTTTTCTTGTACAATACTTAGTAATGTGACCAATTTTTTTACATGCATGACAAACAACATTATTCTGCATAGGTCTGAAGTTCATCTTATCTAACCTTATCTTGCACTGATTAGAGATATGTCCAAACATCCCACAAGCATATCATCTTTTATTTTAGAAGTTATTCATTACTGCTCTGCACATATTTGACTTGTGTCCAAAATTATTGCATATGAAACACTGATTGGTAAAGGTAGGAGAATTATTCATGTTATTCATTCTATTATTCATCATACTTCTACACTGATTCACCATATAAACAAAATTATTGCAAGTGAAGCATCTACCATTGAATTTGTAAGCATTAAGTTGTCTTACCAGAGGATTCTTTCTCTTCTTTTGATCAGGTTTTGCATTGCCCTGTCCAGATCTAGAGGATTCACCTTTCTCAAATCCTAGACCTTGCATATCCTTTCCATGTCTCTGACTTTCCATCATCTCATCAAGCCTTGTTGAGATATCTTTGAATTTGTCTTTGTATTCATTGGTAGTAGCAAGTTCATCCCTTAAAGTAGCGATCTGTCTTTCAAGTTCTTGACCATTATTCCTTGACTGTGTCAACTCAAGCTTCAACTAATCATTCTCATAGGTAAGTCTGAAGCATTCATCAACTCTTTCCTTCAATTATTATGCTAGATTTTCTTCATTTTTCTTTCAGTCCTCAATTTCCTTAGTTAGCCTCATCACAATGGATTGCATCTCATTCTTCAAAGAAACATTATCTCTCAAACTTGTTAACTTCATCAACTTTATCCTGGTTTTCCATGATTTGATCTTCTTTCTCTTTTAGCTTGTCCATATATTCCTTCCTATTCTCTCTAGAGATGTTAGCTTGATCCTTTAGGTCATTAATGAAATCATCAACAACATTCAGGTTCTTCTTCAAGGTATAGATCACATTTCTAGCTGCATCAAGATATTCAAGTGCCATACTGAGTTGTCTTTAAAAAATGAAATCCATTGAATCAATCTCTCAGACCATCCTCAAGTGATTAAGCTTCCTCAAAGAAACTAGGCTCTAATACTAATTTTTAGAATCAAGGAACATTGAGAGTGGGGGGGTGAATCAGTAATCTGTCCGAAATCAAATTTACAAACTTATTCTTTATCCACTGGTTAGCTATGTATAATAGTAAAGAACATAAGAAAGCAATAAATAAACCATAGATCCACAACACCAAAAATTTTTATGTGGAAACCCGGAAAGGGAAAAACCATGGTGGGGCTGAAACCCACAATATTTATATTCTATGGCTAGGAGTATATAAATATTACATAGATGGGGAATGCACTTGCATTCAGGCTCACTTCCTAGAGCTCATTGCTCAATTACAATGACCCGAAATGATACAACCTTCAGGGAAGTCTCACTGACTTGCAATTTGATAACAATGAGGAAATATCATTAAAGAACTTTAACATAGCATCTCACAATGCAAGAATGAGTTTCGGTTAAGCACAAGATCTTTGATTGTACTCGCTCTACAATATGATCTGTTTCTATCTCAATTAGCTACTAGATCACCTGGGAATCAAATGTGAACGTGAAACTATGCTCAATCGCACCAAAACGGATCACCACAATAGTGATACTCCAAAAACCCATCACCAATTCAATCTTATATATCCAGTCATATAAAAAATAATTTCCTCCAAGTCAGCTATAAAAAATGTAATGTGTAGCTTCAAGTCGGCTTGAATCTCTATCATAACATATCGCCAGACCAATTTTTTTTTCCAAAATGCTTCACCAATGTCGGCCTCATCATTTTCACCTCGAAATTAGTCACCAAAATCACCACAATCATCATAAATCTTTTCGGCCAGAACTGTACTAGAATAATCTTGATTTACTAGTTAATTGGCTACCAGTTAACTCCCACTTCTGAATAAGAAAAAATATGACCACTAGATCAAATCTCCAAGAAGAGTTTCCATCAATGACAATCCTAAACAATAAATCAAGCACAAAAATAACTAGATGAGTGTCAATTGCCAACAAATATTAGAGATAAGGAAGCATTGCTTAGTGCTCTGACTGATTATGAGATGACAAAAGTAATAGGACTTTAGACCGCACATGAGATCTGGGAGAAGCTTGAAATATTGTATGAAGGTGATAAACAAGTGAAAGTTGATAAGTTATAGAGTTTGAAAGGAAAGTATGAGATGTTGAAGATGGGAGAAGATGAGAACATACACTCTTTCATGGCTAAGGTGATTGCTCTAGTCCTAGGAATCAGGTGTGTTGATGGAACATTTGAAGAAGATGAAATAGTTGCTAAGGTGATGAGATCTTTGCCTCTTTCTTATAAACACAAGGTTGTTGCTATTGATGAAATCCAGAGTGTGACTATAGTGACAAGAGATATGATGGTTGGAAAGATTGTTGCATTTGAGCTGAGAGAAATTGGAGAATCACATGGAAAGTCTAAAACAACATTTAGAGCATCAACATCTGTATTTGGAAAACATAAGTATGATCTTGATGAGTGAAAAATATCCAGATATGAAAGAGAGAGAAGAGATATGAAAGAGAAAGAAAGAGAGTTGGATGAGCTTGAAGCATTGATTGCCTGGAGACTGCTTAAAGGAGTCGGTAAGTATGATGGAAAATTGCTTCTGAAATGTTTCTCTTGCAATAAGATAGGACAATTTTATTCTAGATTCCTTGAGAGAATGGCTAAGTATGACACACATGATAAGCTTGATAAGCATGATAGGAATGATAGATATGAGAAGCATGACAAGTATGATAAGCTTTACAAGTCTAACCAAAAGTATAGGAATCATAAGAACTGCTATTATGTTGTTGATGAAGGTGTTATAGATGAAGAATGAGAAGGAGATGAAGTTGTGTTTATTGCCATTAAAGAAGATAGATTCTATTGATTCCACTAGCTACATTATTGAAGAGAAATATTTAGCTACTAAAGTTTAAGAGAAAGATGAATGGGTGATTGACAATGGTTGTTGACATCATATGATTGGTGATAAAAGAAAATTTGTGAGTATGGAAAGGTATGATGGTGGAATAGTAAGATTTGGAGATGACAAAACTTGTGTGATCCATGGCAGAGGCTCTATTTATTTTGATGGTAAGAATAACACTGATGATGTCTTGTATGTTGAAGGTTTGAAGCATAGTATTTTGAGTGTTGGACAGATGGTTGATAAAGGTTATGATCTACAATTCAAGAATGGAAAATGCAAAATCCTAAATGCCTCTGGTATAGAGATTTCATCTGGAACTAAGACTAAAGGTAACATTTTTCATTTGAATGCTGATGAGAAAAGTTCTTTGATTGCTCAAATTGATGAGAGTTGGTTGTGGTATAGGAGAATGTGTCATGTGAACTTTGATTCAATGATTAAGATATGCTCTACACAAGCTATTAGAGATCTGCATAATATTATTAAGCCTACTAATCTGGTATGTAAGAAATGCCAGTTGGGTAAGAAAAGAAGAATCTCTTTCAAGAGAAAGAAATATACATTTGATGGATTGCTATATCTTGTGCATACGGACCTATGTGGACCTACAAATGTTAGAAGTGTGTAGGGTGATAGATATTTTATGCTGCTAATTGATGATTATCCTAGGATGATGTGGGTTGTCTTTTGAAGGAGAAATCTGAAGCATTGGACAAGTTCAAGATATTCAAAGCAAAGGCGGAGACTGAGTCTGGACTAAAGGTGAAATGTTTGAGATCTGACAGAGGTGGATAATTTTGTTCTGGTGAGTTCAATTCATTCTTTAAGAAGAATGGGATTAGAAGACAATTATCTACTCCTAGAACCCCTCAGCAGAATGGATTTGTTGAAAGGAAGAACAAAACTATCTTGGATGCTGCAAGGACTATGCTGATTGAAGGAAATGTTTCTAAGATCTACTGGAGAGAAGCTATTGGCACTGTTGTTTACACATAACCAAAGTTCATATTAAAGGTGATACCAGTAAGACCCCTTATGAGCTTTGGTTTCATCATGTTCCTACTATGAGATATTTTAGAGTATTTGGTAGAAAATGTTATATCAAGAGAGATGAGGATATAGGAAAGTTTGATGCTAGAAGTGATGAAGGAATTTTCTTGGGATATTCTACAAAGAGAAAAGCCTATCAATGCTACAATAAAAGACTAAGAAAGATAGTAGAAAGTGCAAATGTGAAGGTGGATGAGAACCTTGGGGAAGACATCAAAGAATGTGGTTATGATGATGGTCAACATGTTATTTTAGCCCCTACTTTGATTGAAGAAAGTAAGAAGACTGATCTAGTAGAAGCAATTAACCCAAATATTGTTGCTATCGATGAAGAGGTGCAGGAACCTGAAAAATCATAATAATCAGAAGACTCTGAGGTATGCAAGATTGAATCATTCTAAAAAATTAGATTATTGGTGATAAGAATAAAGGTGTGATGACTAGAAGAAGGTTTGCTGTTGAAGAAATATGTTTGATTTCTAAAGTTTAACCTAAAGATGTTGTTGAAGCTTGTAAAGATGAAAATTGGATGAGGGCTATGGAAGAAGAATTAGATTAGATTGAAAAGAATAATACATGGGAGCTTGTTCCTAGACCTAAGGATAATAATATTACTGGTACTAAATGGGTATTCAGGAACAAATTGAATGAAGTTGGTGAAGTTGTTAGAAATAAAGCTAGACTGGTTTGTAAAGGATATTCTCAAAAGGAAGCAATTGATTATGAGGAGACTTTTACTTTGGTGGCCAGACTTGAAGCTGTTAGATTATTGCTTGCATATGCTGCTTATAAAGATTTCAAGGTATATTAGATGGATGTCAAATCTACCTTTTTAAATCGTGATCTTGAGGAAGAAGTCTACATTGAGCAATGTAATGGATTTTCATTATCAGATGATGGATACATGGTATGTAAACTGAAGAAATCTCTTTATGGATTAAAGCAAGCCCCTAAAGCCTGGTATGCTAGACTAGATAAATATTTGTTGAAATTAGGATTCAATAAAGGTGTTGTTGATAGTAATATGTACTTTAAGATAGAGAATGATAACATCCTAATTGATGAAGTCTTTGTTGATGATATTATCTTTGGAGGTGATGATGACTTGAGCCTGAAGTTTCTCAGTGATATATAGAAAGAATTTGAGATGTCTATGATTGGTGAGATGAAATTTTTCTTAGGTTTGCAAATTTCACAGACTGAAAAAGGTATATTTATATCTCAAACTAAGTATGTGAAAGAATTGCTAAAGAATTTTGGGTTAGATGACTCCAAACTAGTTGGAACTCCTATGGTGACTGGTTGTAAATTGTCTAAGAATGATGAATATCCAAAAGCTAATAAGAGTTTGTACAAATCTAGGGTTGGTGGACTATTATATCTTACTCAAACTAGACCAAACATTATGCATGCTATGTGCATTGGTGCTAGATATCAAGCTGATCTGAAAGGGAGTCATGTAACTGTTGTGAAAAGGATATTCAGATACTTGAAAAGAACTGTGGATTATGGTTTGTGGTATCCGAGGAATGATGATTTCATGCTATGTGCTTACACTGATGCTGATTGGGCTGGTGATGTTGATGACCAGAAGAGAACTATTGGTGGAGCATTCTTGTTGGGTAAGAAATTGGTTTCATGGGCTAGTAAGAAACAAGATTCAGTATCTTTATCTACTGCTGAAGTTGAGTACATTATTGTTGCTAGTAACCGCACTTAGGTAGTTTGGATGAAGCAAATATTGAAGGATATCAGAGTTATTTATGATGTTCCTACTGTGATAATTCCAGTGCTATTAACATGTCAAAGAATCCGGTGCAACATTCAAAGACTAAGCATGTGTCAATCAAATATCATTACTTGAGAGAGCAAGTCAATGAAGAGAAGGTGAAGCTGGAGTATGTATCTACAAAGGAACAAATAGTTGATATTTTCACTAAGCCTTTGCCTGCAGATACATTTGTCTATTTGAGAGACAAGTTAGGGGTATCTAACCCTCCTAATGAGAACTAGATGTATTGAGTTGCATCAATCTTGTGGACTTCAGACCTTATCTTTTTATCCAGATTGATGAGTTGGTGTTGCTCCTCCAGAGGAGTAGTCTGTGTTTAGGGGAAGAAATTTTTGAGATTATTGGTTCATTTTTCTATTTTGGAGAGTGAGAGTTTGGTTATCTATTTTGAGATCTTTGGCATTGCTGTCAAAGGGAGAGAGAGATCATGTGAAAAACTGCATTATATGTCTTGACCTTTGGGGGGAGTTTGCTAGAGATATCTTCGTTCTTTGCATTGATTGTTTTTCACATTCATATGTTGTCATTAATGCCAAAGGGGGAGATTTTTGGAGATTGTTGGACATTGCTACTGCTAGGATATGTTGTTGTCATTGATGTCAACATATTCCTATGAATTTCTCTGGTGTTTGTATATTGATCATATCATATGATCCTGTTTTGCAGTTTGTTTATATGATCAGTGCTTTACAGAGTTCAGTATTTCCTCTTGTATATTCCAATGTGATTAGATCTTGAGCCAAGATTTTGGGAGATTGTTTGGAATGATCTTGTATATCTTCATTTCATATGGTTCATGATTTGGCACTCCACAAGTTATTTTTCTTCGTGATAGTTGCTGATTGGTTGTGTTCTTCAATTTTCAAACGTTGACATATGAAGATTTGATAAGTGGTGTTGGTGCAGTTATTTCTAATGATTCTATTGTGCTTTCTGGTGTTTCCTATTTGTATCCTATTTTTTTTGGTGATCCACATTGATCATTATACAATTTTTTGATGGTTTCTATGAATCAGTGACGATTTTCGTGTTATGTGGTATTTATGGTGGTGTAGCGTGTTGCAGTTGCTCTTGGCGTGATTTTCGGTGGAGTTAAGCATTTTGGAATTTGAATTAGGTCCATGTTATGTCATGTAAATCATTATATTGGTCTGGTGGTCAATCTTTGTACTATGTGATGTAATTTTGTAATTATGAGTTGAGGGTTTCACCGACCTTGTTATCAAGGTTGATGAATTGTATACATTCATGTAATTTAGGTGTCGAGGTTGTGTCTAAATTATTAGAGAGTGGTGTATGTGCAATCAATTGATTCATCTTTCAGTGTTGTAATTAAGGAGAGATTGGTGTTACTGAGAAGACAACTGTGTTTAACTGGAACTATAATCAGGCATTTGGAGATGTTATTCTTTCAGTTCATTTCTTCCGGATTGTAGTCCGAATCTTGTTGTAAGTCAGTGAGACTTCCTTGAGGGTTGTAGCCTTTCGGGTCATTATATTTGAGCAGTGACCTCTAGGAAGTGTGCCTGAATGCATGTGCATTACCCATTGTAATATTTCACATACTACTGTAGAGTATCATCTTACTATGGGTAGGTTCCCACCATGGTTTTTCCCTTAACCAGGTTTTTCACGTCAAAATATTGGTGTTGTGAGTTGTTCTATTAACTTTCTTATCTTTATTATTACTACAATTTATCATATATATATTTTTGCAGTTAAGTTTGTAGATCTGGTGAAAACTGATTCACCCCTCCCCCTCTCAGTTTTCCTCATCTTTGCTGGTAACAATAGACATATATAATCTACTATTCAATATCCAAATAGTACTTATATTATTGGTCAATAAGTACATACAATAATCATATATATATTCGTCAATAATATATAGATTGTTAGATATGAAAGCATAAAGACTAAAATCTATCATAGAGATTTGATCCAACATTCCAAAAAAGGATATACAAACCAAGACATATTACGACACTTCACTAAACATAACCAACTTGACAAAAGGCATCATATCTCTACCCAACTAATCCAACTAAACCTGGCCAACTAGGTTGTGAGTGTGTAATAGCTCAATAGGGAACATATGTAATATTACCAAACCAAATTCCTCTCCTGGGTGATACTCTCCCTCCCCTCTGGAGGATCGTTCATTTCTCGCATCTAACTCAACACATTAAAATAGTAGTCAATTGTTATTAAATCATCATATATTCCATCTTTAAATATTCAAAACATAAGAATGATTGCACATTAATTCATCCAATATCCAAATATATTCAAAGCATATTCATGTGCTTATAGTATTTTAACCAAAAAAAAAAAAATAGTAATGTCAAAATGGGGTGTAACAGGTCTTCTATTGAAATTAATATTTCAAACCCAAATGACTTTCAAGAAAAACCAATTGGTCCATGTTGTTTCCTATATCTCAATGAACAACTATGCAAGTTTTTGAAGCCCTGGAAATTAATTTGATAGATTTTGAAAATTAAAACATTATGCGATTTATTCAGTTTTGTAGAACACGATATTTCTAAGTCTAGGAGAGACCAAATTTGAAAATAAATTTCTCCACACTTGTTGATCATCATGCAAAACCACTTTGAAAACATACTAATTTCACTCTCATATACATTCTCACAAGATTTGGTGACCATTGGAGTCCATTTGATACCTTTTCAAAGCTCCAACTTTTCATGCTTTGAGTTGTTTGCAAAATAGTGTTATGTCAAAACAACTTCGGTAGCCAACTTTGACAGAGAATATTTTGCACCTCAAGATGAATTTATCTAAATCATTTTTTTTGGTACATTCTTGGGTGAAATATATACATGATGGTCCAATTTGCAGGATTAAATGACAAGATTGGATCAGTTTCAGGACCGTTCCAAATGCTACAAAACTAAAATTTAAAACAAAAAATTGAAATTTGAAATTCTAAGAGAAACCCAGTTCATGATTTGGTCTCAAATATGAGCATCTCTGATTTAACAGCTCCAAAACTCATAAATTCCTCATAATTAAATCTCTAAAAAGGACTAAAAGAGCTTTATTTAAGAGACATTTTTGAAGTCTCCTAGATATCTACAAGACATGGCATATCTACAAGACCATTTTAGAGTATCTTAGATAAGTGAAGTCTCTTAGAAAAATGTCATCTAAGAGATATTTTTTAAATCTCCTAGATATCTACAAGACATGGCATATCTACAAGACCATTTTAGAGTATCTTATACAAGTGAAGTCTCTTAGATAAGTTGTTATGTGAAATTATTTCATGGGAGAAAGCTAATTTGGATTTTTTACTCAAATATTTGTATTTTACCAACAAAGTAAAAGACATGGATAAAGGCTTACATTTTATGAAGTAACCACTTTCATAGAAGATTTCAAGGAGGATGCAAAATGAAAATACTCAAGTAAAAGTTTTTAACCAAAATGTGAAAGATAGTGAGAGGATTTTCCCAAGGCAATGGGAATTATAAGTGTAAGAGAAAATACAACAGAATAGGTGATTATTTCATCCACAAAAAAGTATGCAATAGTGATTTTTTTTTTCACAAAGTTTTAGAAAATGCAAATTATGAAGGATGGAATTTTTCACTAAGGGGTAAAACAATACAATGCAAAATATTTTATTTGGAAAGAAAGTACTTTTGTGAGGGGATTTAAATTATGATAATTATTTATCATATATAAAATATCATTCATGGGACAACAAGAGGAAGAATAAAATGGGAAAATATTTAGAAGTTGAAGACTAGAAGATTTATTAATGGATGATTAATTATGTATCTTGTGGTTTTTGAGAAATAAATGAATAGTTTTATATTCAAACAATGTAATGGTTTGAAGTGCTCCCTTAAATTTATAAAAGGGGAATTAGGACTGAGGGGAAAAAAAGATCATAATTAATTGTAATAAATCATTGAATAGGAAAATATAATAACATGAATATAGAAGAAACTTTTATAAAATATTTATTTTCCTTTTTGATATTGTACACAGAAAACTCTTAAATTCCTTTGGAACTAGTTTCACCTACTATTTTGGTTAGAGTAACTAAAATTGTTTGATAAGTCTCATCTATAAATATTTTCCTTATCATATTGATTTGAATATCAATGATACCTCAAATTGATCAAAGGGCGTTCCATTTATTTGTGTGACTTGTTTACTTGGTTCTCTCAAGGAGAGATTAAATTCATGAGAATAATTCACGGTGATAAGGATAAATAATTCACATATAAGGGGTCAAAATAATTGACAGATTCATACAAGGTATGAATGCAAAAATTGTCTGGTAGAGTGATGCAAAACTATTGAGGAAGCAGGAGATTGAGTCAATTGCCTAGTGGATAGAAGGCACTGATCATTAGAACCCTTTTTAAACTCACATTCAAAACATTTTTTAATTTCAGTTGTAGAAGTAGGAGGTAGTTTTGTACATAGTTATCTACTGCAAACACTTTGCCAATTTGAGGTAGAAGATAATTCAAAAGGGGATTAATGTTCTTATAATCAATTTGGAAGGTACACCTGCCTTGGTTTAGCAGAGCTAGAAGAGTAGAGAATTAAAACCAAATTGGTTATTCCATTAGTTGGCCAAAATCAATTGTTGATCCTGATTATAGAAAGTGGCATATTCTTAGGGTTCATCAAACCGGTGATTTTGAGCTCCAACAGACTTATTGTAAAGTTTTCCCTAGCCTTCTTTCATTCTTTCTTTGATACCTTTGAACCCCTTAAATAATTTGAATCTTTCTTACCATGCAATGAAATGGTTTTGTGAAAACATGGGTATAACTGTGTTTGACTTCTTGATATCCACCTTTAACTAGACTTGTGAGTGTCTTTGTGAAGGCATCTGGTCATTGTTACAAAACTTTGTGACTATGCTTTTTCCTCTTGTAGATGCTTATTGCAAAATATGAATCTTTATGATTGTCTTTGAATTTCCTTTGTTTCTTTAGTCTATTGTCATTGGACTAAGATTTGATGCTAAGAATTTGGGCCTTCTTTGAGCTAGCATTTGTGGGACCCTATTTTTTGCCTTTGTCTTAACATACAAAATTGTCTTTTCAAGCCTCTACTCTATAATCTTCATGACTGTAAATGACTCCCTTGTGATAATGAAATGACCTTAACAAAGAATACTTTCTAACATGTATCTCTATTTTTTTGGTGAAACAATACTTTTGACTTCTTTTTGACTTGGTTTTCTCACTGCCCTTAATGTCCACTGTGATTGTTGACTTATCCAGAGTGACCATGGTTCATAAAGGTTTTGTTCTATGATGGCATCATGATAGGCCTATTCAAACCTTCCATCTATTCATTATGTTTTCTTAACAAATAATATTTATTCATTGCTTTCTCATTTTTCACTATTCTTTGTAGCATTATTGAATATACTCAAAGCTTATGAGTCAATCGTTTCTCAATGATTGATTAGAATTATACTGACCTTTCTATATTTAAATGACTATGTTTCTCAATCATGACATCACTATCACCTAAGACTGCAACTTTGTGATTCCTTATGGTGACTATCTTTTGAGTTTTGAAGTCTTTCATCACTATCTAGGAAATTCATTTCTTCTTACTATATATTACCCTTTTTCACTATCTAACATTGTCCAAAACCCACTATTATTTCTTTCTCAATGATCCTCAAACCACTGTCTTTTATGGGGCTGATGAAAAATCTTAGAGTGTGATCATTTCCTTGAGTTGCTCATAGACGAGCTTCCTCCCATCTTCTCTTTGATTTCTACTCAATAATTTTCCTCTTGTTACTTTTCCTTGCTTTCATTTCATGATGTTACAAAGGCTCTCAATGACCGTATTCACTATTTTAACTGCCCATGACTGGCACAAAATATTTTGTCTTTCATGACTATATTCATTGTTTTAAGTAGGCTATTGTTGTCATGGTTTCCTTCATTTTCTGAGACCATTGTGATTTTATTATTTGTTATGAGTTCTTCTCTAGTTGGAAACATGCTTCAAAAGCCTCTTTCTTGGCCTTAGGTCTATCCTATGACTTTGGTTGTTGTTCTAACTTATATCATTTATTATAAGACTATCTTTTGTCTAAATCTAGCTTGATGAACCTTCCAACTCATTCATCATTACCAACAACTCTCAATCAATCTAATGCTCTATCTTCTCTTTGAAAAATTGAGAAATATATTAATGAAATATAGCAAAAGAAAATAATGTGAAATAATGGTCTTGTTTTCCCTTACAAATAACAACAGGAGGGTTTGAAGGTGATGTTACAAACTTGATAGATAAGTAACACAATGCATGGTGTCTGCATGAAGTGACTGGAGTAAGCTACATAACTTGTTTGATCTTTTCCCACATTCCTTTATCTATCAGAGGGATCACATTCAAGCCATTGAAGCATCTCTTTTACTTTGAAAACTAAGTGGACATGAGAAGATTTGTCAGGTAAACTGGCGCTGCATTGATGAAACCCAGCTAACCTAGCTGTCAAAATCTTCAAGATAGCTTTGCCTACCATGAATAACATGCAACTACTTTATTGAGATGAAATTTGAAACTCAAACCCTAAAAGAACTCTTACAACATGGAGAAATTATCTCTTTACCTCTTTGTGCCTTATGAATAACTCTTTTTTTGTTTTCTTGGTGAATCCATGTGGAAAAGGCTTTGAAAAGATTCCCTCTAAAATCTCTCTTTGAAAATTAAGATTGTTTTTTCTTAAAAGCACATGGATCTTTTCAACTTCTTTTTAAAGAAAATTTTATAATGTATTGCAAAAAAGAAGACTTTTGATACCTTATGACGCAACAAGGTTATAAAAACCTTATTCAAAACATAAAATGTACTTTTGAAGCCTAGAACTCCTGACAAAGATTTGCAATTTGACTTACAAAATCAACCCATCATGTAGTTTAAAAATGACTCAAGTAGACTCTATATGTGTGTTAATTAATGGAAGTAAAAAATATATAATATATCTCTTGAAAAGTGAGTGGAGGAGATCATACTTCAAGCATAGCATGTGTTGTCGAGGTAGAGGTCCTAGGGAATTCAAGTGATAGATAAAAAGAAAAATCATGCTATGTTCTTTTTTCAAAAGTGGAAACAAATTGAAATGCACTGCATAGCTAAACCGAGAGCATAGCTCCAAATTTTTTTTCAAATATCCACATGATTTAGGAGCAATTCTTGCACAACCAGTTGCAATAAAAATGAATGGTATTCTAGGTGGTGTTCATGTAGTGGGCATAGGAAGAATGTAATGATGTGAGAGTCTCAAACATAGAGGTAGTTGTAATAGCCACCATGATGATGAGCACACATGGCAGATATACACATTTTCATTCAATTTTAGGCACTATTCCCCAAGAGGTGGAATGATTATATTTAAGCCTACGGATTCTAAAGAGAAGGGGTTTAGCTCTATTTTGAAAATTTTGTTATTGATGAATTGACTAGTCTATTTTTTGTCACTCAAAAATTAGTTGTGATTGGTCCAAACCTTAACATTATATAATGATAGATCTTATCAATTGAATAAAATAGAGTGGATTGTGCCAAGTTTGCCTCTCCATGCATTTTATCTCTATTTGGATGTTTTGTAATGATCTGTGTCATTAACAAGGGATATACTATTGATAATCTTGGGTTTTATCTTTTATGATTTTTATCATAATTTATGAATTATGGATCATGTAAGGATATTTTACTCTTCCATTTTCCTCAGATTAAGAAATAAGACTATGCCTTTTGGTAGACTAAATTCATAAATGGATATTTGGTAGGAAATATAAAGGGATATGCCTATTTCTTTGAGCCTGTACAAGTGATTCCCATGAAAGGATCTGAATATTATATCCAATGTCTATATGACCTCGTGTATTTTGTTCTTCTTCCAACAATGAAGGGTTTGTGGTGTATTGTAGTCATTCTCAAAAACTAATTATTCCCTATCCTTTATGAAAGATGGTTTCAAGCATTGTGAAAACTCTGCATTGGTGCATCACCTTAGTCTAGTTGAATTGATATTTTATCCTCTCCCTTTCCAACCTCTCATAGAAAATGAAGATCCAAATTCTAAAATCCTAGAGGTTATTTATAAATTGCATCTAGTCCTACATATGTGAAATTTCTAGATTCCCCTCATAATAAGAAAAATATTTAGAGGTCAATAGTTTTCTTGGCATGCTTGGTGGGACAACTAGAATCAATTTTCTTCACTAGAGATTTGGTTCATTTTTAGTGTATTCAAACTTGAAAAGGAATTCTACAAGAACTCGGTGATCCTATAACATTCATCACAATATCCAAGTAATTCTACTGGTATGTGCCTATAATCTCTATCTTGATTAGAATTTTGTTCTGATTTAACATATAGTCTACAAGTTCTTCATTTCTCTCATGCTTTAGTATGGAAAGAGGCTATAATCATTATGAGTTCCCTCCTTTTTGTGAGGATGTAATGGTAAAAAATTAGGGCTTTCACCATTGGATGTATAAAAATTACTAATTTTTACTTGTGGGGAATTATTGTTTCGAAGACTGTTCTCAAGACTATGATTGCAATTCCACTAGTTGGAGGGGCATTTTGAGTTTGAGGGGGAGGTAGAATATTTGAGCTTGAAATTTGGCTTGATGGAGAACTAGTTGTACCTTGACTAACATTTGGTGTGCTTGAAAGATTGATATTTATATTTGATGACCTTGATGTGGTACTTGTGGTGTTGGTTGGAGGGGGTGTAATGCCCACCAAAATACCCCAGAGAAATATAGCTAAAAACACACTAATTAATTTTTTTTTTAAATAATACAACACATAACATCACTTAAGCAATGTAGTGAGCACACAACAACAATTAAGTGTTATGAACATAGAATAATTCACTCAAGTTATTCAAGCAAGTACACAAGCGGAATACAATAAATCATTACTACTGCCTCCCTAGGGTATCTCAACAACATTACTTAATCTACCTACATAAGAAATAAGCATTTACTTTCTTCTAGTTCAATACCTCATAATCTTAATCATTATACGCACATAGGTGCAACATAGAAATACCTAACACTCATGATATGCAACCTTCTTAATCTTTCATTTAATATGAGATTCTATCTTTCAATGCACCACTATTTCCTTTTTCACTTAAGATTCATTTTATACACCAAGTCCAAATGTTCCTATTACCATTAACCAACCTTTTACTATGAACATTGCCATACACATACCAAGAGTAATTCCTTACATTGCATTAACATGATTTCCATTTACAATTAACTTCTACATAGTCATTTATAATTCTATGCTCCTAGCATACTTATTACTTCATCATGATTCTAAAAGCACATAATGCAATACTCACAAAGTCTCCTTAAACATTTAACCCATAGCTCGTTTAATACTCATAAAATCTCTTACACTATATCAATTAACCAACAATCATCTTATTACAAATCAGGTAACTACAAAAATTCATCTCAACACAAACTATGATACAATATCCTAATTCCATAACCACTACTAGCATCCACCAAATGGAGATATAACCTTAAACCATAACACATGACACATTATATAATTCTTTTCTAAAAGACAAGCATTCATTTTACCATCTACCCATACACTTACTAGAAATTTCCATTAATAATATTATCAATTCATTCACTAAGAAGATCCATACAATATTCCATAAGGAACCTTCAATCACACCCCAATCATTATAAGATTTCAATTCAATCATTAGGTCACTGTCTACGAAGTATGATACTATAATTTCAAATTATTTAATCACAACTCATAAACATGTCCTAAGACATCTTCCAACATTACTCAAACTCACACATCCTATCAAGACATAACATTTATTCTACGTAAATCATTAGTTAAAGACATCATTTGAAATCTAATACCATTATCATAATATTTACTTGATTTACTTTTAACATGGCTCATCAACAATACAAAATACATCATTTCATTTTAAACAACAATACTTATCCACATCTCATGCATCCATTTCATTTAATATAAATATGTTATAATACAACTCAAGGTTCATCATTATAATCACATACCATAACCAAAAGCTATTACTATAACTAGAACAACATAATCATTTGTCATAATCATGGCTTCTTTTACAACCGTTACATAAGAATTTCATTACATAAATCACATCATCATTTACATTCTTGCTATAATTATTATCCATGAATAATCTGAAGAAGCATCCTCATCCACGCAAGAAGAATCCAATGACAGGAACATCCCAATGGTTTAAAAGCACCAACCACCCGACCATGTGGAACCAAAGGAACCACCCCCCATGCTAGGAGATGACACAAGGTACCAACACACACTCTACATCTAGGCTGACACTCAAAACCAAAGAGACTAACCAATAAGGACTCTCAAACAAGAAATCACATAGAGCCACAAGAATAAACTCCCAGAGGCGTAAAACTCATCAGGACATAAATGCATCCAATAAGCATAATCATAAATCATAAAGGGGGAACACATCTAGGAGTGGAGTGTCATCACATGCCATCCTCATAACATAATAACACAAGGCACTAGCCTGATGGACATGTGGAGCCATCTCAACCTATGAGAGACCAAGGGAGATTAGCTTACCGTTTTCATGGCCTTCTCATGCTTATCCTAAAATATCCTCCCTAGGACATAAGTCATGAGGCTCAAAACTATTCATTATCTTGTTTAAGTGAGTTATAATTTTTCCATCCCAATTAATTTATTATCAATATTATCACTTGCTTACAAATCATGGAAAACTCCAATGTGCCCTGGTGGTCTAGACTTCATGCATCCTTACAAGGAACCTCATGCTAGTCTATCTCTCATGACCCTGGTCATCACAAGGAAGCCCACTCCTCCTAACATGGCCCAACAACACATCACAAGAGGCTCTATCAACATAAATACATTAAAATAATACTCAATGTAGCTAATAACTTCCACGCATACTCTCACAACATATGCAAGGCTACAACAACATCAATATAACAAAATGAGCCTCTTGGCTAGCAATAAACAAAGGCATATCAAGCCACCAAATCCTGCCATCAAATAAAAGATAACATCATAGCAAGGCCTACTCACTTGCTGGTCCAAAACAACATAGTTATTCACCTCAATCATGCATGGCCTATTCACATGGAAGAGAGTCTATAATACCCACAACGGTATAGAGAAATAAATATACAATAACCATCAAAATACATCAAGACTGATAAAAGCCAAATCTGGAAAGTATTAACAACCTCAAAATAGCTTCTGGTGTAAAAATCCATTCATGAAAATACTTCAGAAATGACCAAAAACTGACAAATACAACATACGAGCAGATTAGCATTTTTGCACTGTAGGACAACGCTTCTGTTGAAAGCAAAGACATAGTTTTTGCTGAAAAAGACAAACAGAGTTTCTGCTGAAAAAAGACAGACAGAGTTTCTGCCGAAAATAGATAGCGCTTCTGCCAAAAACAAAGATAGAGTTTCTGCCGAAAAGACAGACAGAGTTTCTACCAAAAAAAGACAGCGCTTCTGCTGAAAAAAGACAGTGCTTCTGCTAGGCCTACGGAAATCTCAAAAACTTTCGAGTAAAATAATAAAATCCCAACTTTACAAAAATCCACGAAAAACATATGAATAGAGTTGCCCAAAAACAAGGAATACTTGGATATAAACACAATAAAATATCTCAAACTATAGACCAAGATTTAATCAAATATCTTCACAAGGGTGTTCACAAAACCAGGAAGGGCATACATAGGAAATACCAAATACCCATTTCTAGCAACTATACAAAACTCAAATAATATAAAATTCTCCCCAAATATTTCCTTTCAGTAGTAATAAAACTATAGCATATAATATTATTTCAACTCAATACCCAAAATAATGCAGACACAATGCATACACAGAGAAGCCATTGAAACCAAAATACAAAGTGAAGAACTCCAACCTGCAACTTTGAAGTAATGGATTGAAGTAGAAGAAGAGCTCCCACAAGCCAAACCAAATCCAATCCAAGCTCCAGCTAGAATGAAGAAAGAAGAAATCCAAAGACAAGAAGAAAACTTGCTGGAGAAAACTTTTCCAGAGGAGAGCCCAACCCCGAAAACTTCATAGGAAAGAAAATAAAAAGACAAACAATAACTAAAAACCCTAGCCTCAATCTCGGTCAATCAAAATATTCCAATCTATAATATATTTTACCAACCCCAGCATATAATATAATTTTACCTCCCTTTTCAAATTCAACCAATAAAAGAAGAGGGTAGGTAAGATAAATATAAATCATGTTTTTACAATTTGGTGGGAATGTTTTATCATTTTATTTTAAAGTGAATTTATACAACCCACTTAATATAAAAGTAAACTAATAAATAAAACATGAGCCACAATTAAATAAATCAAATGGGAAAATTAAACTAAATAAACCAAAGGCTCATAAATAAATCAAAGAACCAAATAACATTAAATACCAAATACATATTAAACCATAGGGATTAAATAAATAAATAAACTATTAAATACCAATAAAAGATCAAATCACAAATAAATATAAAACCACAACATAAGCCAAACAATAAATATTAAATCATCATTAAAATAAATAAACATTTAAATATCAAATAATCAAATAACCAAAAAGGCAAGAACCCAATAAATTAAATTAAACATTAGATAACCAAATAATCAAATCGCTATTAATCAAAATAATTAAAATAAACATCATCAAGTGCATGATTAGTATAATTCACGATTATAGTAAGGCATGTAAAATCCATCAACAATTATGCTCATCAAATCACATGAACAATATGATCTTTCGACAGTCAATCACATAATAAGCATATAGTGTCTAATAAATCACATGATCATTAATGATAGTATCAACATCATATAAATCATCTGAAATAGCATATGCCCAATAATGTCTATCACGCATGAATTAAAAGTCAACTCTAGTCAAAACAAGTCAAGTCGAGGGTGGACCTTACATCCTCCCCCCCTTAGAATCGACTTACTCCTGGAAGTCGTAAGAGTTAGGGTGACAACTAGCACACATAAATCAAAATTCCCTTTTAACACAAACACATTATAATATTTTCTAACTCCAAGAAAGATAATGACAACTAAATTTCCTCCTTATGCTTTAATTATTCAAAATAAACACATTACACAAGAGCTAGATGAAGCACCAATTGCTATTAATTATGATATGTACACTAAATTGTTAAAATATTTACAAGGGAACTTCATTTTAACCATGCTTGCAAATACAAAACTGTAACTTTAGTCACTGAGTTAAGCATCAATAAGAAGAAATCACTATATTTCACATCAATATTCATAGTAACTCTCCTTCAACATCTAGCTGCATGCAAAGAGAGAGAGAGAGAGAGAGAGAGAGAGAGAGAGAGAGAGAGAGAGAGAGAGAGAGAGAGAGAGATACATTTATACAATATCTTACACATATGCACTTATTATATTATTGAACAAATCATGTCATAAGCCTAAATGAGGGAAAATTTCTCAAAAATAAGCTTCCTCAAGTTAAATATGTTCTAGACATCACATGATAATCAAGCATATATAACCTATTTGTTTTAAACAACAAATTTCATGGCATTTAAATATCCTGATTTCCACCATGCTTACTTTGCGCTATACTTTATACAAACATTAGCTGCAATCCTTATCCAATCAAATCATTCAAAGGGCATCCTTAATCCATTATGTGTACACAAAGATTTTGAAGGCAAGAAATCAACTACTGCTTTTTATTTAACTATTCCATAAATTTCAACTTCACAATTCCAAGGCACTTCTATCTACAATAAACTTTTAGAAACTTACCAATAAAATTCATCTTATTAGCACTTCATTTACTCAACTAATAACAACATTATCTAACTGTTTTCTTAGTCTAGTGCACTTTTCCACGATGTCCTCCCTCACACACACTATCAGCAGTCCAGAATGAACATGATAGAGACAACACTGGCTCAAGATATGGGCCAATAATACATCGACACTCAGAATGACCACCATAGACAACAAAAGAGGAGGTCAAAGGAAATATCCTCAAATCAATTCATTAAATTAAAAGAGAAGAAAAGTTGCTAGCAAAATCAATCAAGAAATTTAAGTGACAAGTGCCACCACAAGGGAAAAATAAAAGAAAGAATAAATCAGTGGTCATCCAAAAGTAAATAAATCTAAAAAAATACACATTAATCCTTACGACACATCACATAAATAAAAAATTAACTCAAGGCAAAATAAATGATTCATCCAACTCACATCACGAGGTGACCAACATTAGTCACACTAAAGGGAGTAATCGCCACACAACATCCAAGGGTGAAATGCCTTGAATGTGTTAGAGAGTGCACGCCATATTTAAGACTTCTATTTTATCCATATGTCCGTATTACTTTCATTATTTTTTAAAGCAATTCAAGTTTTCAAAAATATAGGCAATTATCCTTTATGAAAGTTGACATAGGTAGGAAGAGATAAAGAAACTACGCACTCACACATGCACAAGGAATATACTCATACCATGACTAATGATCAAGATATCTTATCTCTACCATGACCATACTCGCCAAGTTATAACAGAACAAAGGTTAGAGATTCAATTACTCACTTGATAGTAAGCTACAACACACATTATTTCCATTAATGCACAACTAATAACCTATATAAGATTAGAAATTTCTTCATAAGGTCTGTAAGCAATTTAGTCAATCATATATTTAAACAAGCAAAATAGGTCTCATTACAAAATCCAAAGTTTAATATCAATTTCTACTCTTACCAATAATAATCTTCTGACATACTTCTAGTTATCTAAGTTAAGAATATCTCAGTCCCACTTCCAGAACTTAGTTTTCTTTTCATCTAATACCACTTAAATTACAAGAACACACACATCATTCTATTTAAAATCACTTCCTATTATTACTTGATTACTATCATTCATAGACTACGTATTTTCAACATTTCAAAAAATATTGGCATTTAGAATCCAACACAATTTCATATAACTAATTATTATTTTATCTCATTAGAATTCTCTAAGGAAGCACTTCTTAAAATTCAAATAAGGCAATGATATAGTAACCTTTCTTAATTTATCCATCTAGTTAAGAGAAATATTTAATCAATGCCACACAATTCCTACACAAAGCTAAAACTTTTATCTTGCCAAACCAAATAAAGACACAATGATATCATTTCGATTTCTACATATGCAATGCACAAATCCTTGCTTCAATACACATATTTATCTCCTTTTAGTTTCACTATAAATTTTCTAATTAAATGATGGGATATTCTATTTAATCAATTCTTCCTTTAAAGAATAAGGATCATGAATGCAATACCTAAATTTCAGTCTCCAATGCAAATTAACTTCATCTAATCTTCCCTTTAACATTTACGAGTCATATTCATAAATCATTATCCAATCCTTCTACTTAATATCAATAACCCCCAAGTATTTGAATCCTTTACCCCAAAGAGAGAAGAGGAAGGAAGGGATACTGCCACACAAATCAATACGCACAAATTTATGCAAACTCAGTTTGAATTTCCTAGTCATGCCAAATACAGCTACCACTTTTAAAGGTATGGAATTTCTACTTTCATAAGATCTCCTACCAATACACGTGCAACTAGCAATCCCAAATCCTTTGATAGCTATGATTTCCTCAAACGATCTTTTATTACATACAAAATCACACATATACCAAAACAACCAATAGTACTATGGGGTAATCATTACATTACCAACTAACTTCCTTGCATTTCACATAGGAGATTAAAATAAGGGAAAAAAGGCATTCCAACTACTTCTATTAAACACCACATACAATTCCTTCGATTTTCACATCATTATCTATACTAAATTATTCCTAAATGTATAATACAAAAACTTCATCCTTCTATTCATAGGAAGATCAACATAATAGACTAATTTTATGATCATTGCATTAGTTAAGAGGATACACACATTCTTTTCTCATTCTGCAACATAATTAATCATGTATAAGGAAAGCAACCCTAATCATTCAAGTAAGCACTAGAAATTTACAGAGCAAGTAAGAACATATAGACACTTCTCTTATTCTGGAGACATACATATGGAATAAATATAGACTTTACTTAAAGTTATGATTCCTAAAAGGAATTAGAGAGAAACACAAGGCATAGATATCTAAGATTCCAAAAATTCCGATAACACTTCTTCTAACACAAATCTCAAAGAGTAACTTAATTCAAGGAACATCAAGGCACATTCACAAGACTAATAGAAATATCCTTAACCAGAGATTCCAGTGTTGCAACTTGGGCTCTGATACCAAATGTAATGCCCGCCAAAATACCCCAAAGAAATATAGCTAAAAACACACTAATTAATTTTTTTTTAAAACAATACAACACATAACATCACTTAAGCAATGCAGTGAGCACACAACAACAATTAAGTGTTATGAACATAGAATAATTCACTCAAGCTATTCAAACAAATATGCAAGCAGAATTCAATAAATCATTACTACTACCTCCCTAGGGTATCTCAACAACATTACTTAATCTACCTACATAAGAAATAAGCATTTAATTTCTTCTAGTTCAATACCTCATAATCTTAATCATTATACACACATAGGTGCAACATAGAAATACCTAACACTCATGATATGCAACCTTCTTAATCTTTCATTTAATATGAGATTCTCTCTTTCAATGCACCACTATTTCCTTTTTCACTTAAGATTCATTTTATACACCAAGTCCAAATGTTCCTATTACCATTAACCAACCTTTTACTATGAACATTGCCATACACATACCAAGAGTAATCCCTTACATTGCATTAACATGATTTCCATTTACAATTAACTTCTACATAGTCATTTATAATTCTATGCTCCTAGCATACTTATTACTTCATCATAATTCTAAAAGCACATAATGCAATACTCACAAAGTCTCCTTGAACATTTAACCCATAGCTCGTTTAATACTCATAAAATCTCTTACACTATATCAATTAACCAACAATCATCTTATTACAAATCACGTAACTACACAAATTCATCTCAACACAAACTATGATACATTATCCTAATTCCATAACCACTAATAGCATCCACCAAATGGAGATATAACCTTAAACCATAACACATGATACATTATAATTCTTTTCTAAAAGACAAGCATTCATTTTACCATCTACCCATACACTTTCTAGTAATTTCCATTAATAATATTAGCAGTTCATTCACTAAGAAGATCCATACAATATTTCATAAGGAACCTTCAATCACACCCCAATCATTATAAGATTTCAATTCAATCATTAGGTCACTGTCTACAAAGTATGATACTATAATTTCAAATTATTTAATCACAACTCATAAACATGTCCTAAGACATCTTCCAACATTACTCAAACTCACACATCCTATCAAGACATAACATTTCTTCTACTTAAATCATTAGTTAAAGACATCATTTCAAATCTAATACCATTATCATAATATTTACCTGATTTACTTTTAACATGGCTCATCAAGAATACAATATACATCATTTCGTTTTAAACAACAATACTTATCCACATCTCATGCATCCATTTCATTTAAATATGTTATAATACAACTCAAGGTTCATCATTATAATCATATACCATAACCAAAAGATATTACTATAACTAGAACAACATAATCATTTCTTATAAGCTTGGCTTCTTTTACAACTGTTACATAAGAATTTCATTACATAATTCACATCATCATTTACATTCTTGCTAAAATTATTATCCATGAATAATCTGAAGAAGCATCCTCATCCACGCAAGAAGAATCCAAAGATAGGAACATCCCAATAGTTTAAAAGCACCAACCACCCGACCATGTGGAACCAAAGGAATCACCCCCCGTGCTAGGAGATGACACAAGGTCCCAACACACACTCTACATCTAGGCTGACACTCAAAACCAAAGAGACTAACCAACAAGGACTCTCAAGCAAGAACTCACATAGAGCCACAAGAATAAACTCCCAGAGGCATAAAACTCATCAGGACATAAATGCATCCAATAAGCATAATCATAAATCATAAAGGGGGAATACATGTAGGAGTGGAGTGTCATCACATGCCATCCTCATAACATAATAACACAAGGCACTAGCCTGATGGACATGTGGAGCCATCTCAACCTATGAGAGACCAAGGGAGATTAGCTTACCATCTTCACGGCCTTCTCATGCTTATCCTAAAACATCCTCCCTAGGACATAAGTCATGAGGCTCAAAACTATTCATTATCTTGTTTAAGTGAGTTATAATTTTTCCATCCCAATTAATTTATTATCAATATTATCACTTGCTTACAAATCATGAAAAACTCCAATGTGCCCTGGTGGTCTAGACTTCATGCATCCTTACAAGGAACCTCATGCCAGTCTATCTCTCATGACCCCGGTCATCACAAGGAAGCCCACTCCTCCTAACATGGCCCAACAACACATCACAAGAGGCTCTACCAACATAAATACATTAAAATAATACTCAATGCAGCCAATAACTTCCACACATACTCTCACAACATATGCAAGGCTACAACAACATCAATATAACAAAATGAGCCTCTTGGCTAGCAATAAACAAAGGCACATCAAGCCACCAAATGCTACCATCAAATAAAAGATAACATCACAGCAAGGCCTACTCACTTGCCGGTCCAAAACAACATAGATATTCACCTCAATCATCCTTGGCCTATTCACATGGAAGAGAGTCTATAATACCCACAATGGTATAGAGAAATAAATATACAATAACCATCAAAATACATCAAGACTGATAAAAGCCAAATCTGGAAAGTATTAACAACCTCAAAACAGCCTCTAGTACAAAAATCCATTCAGGAAAAATACTTCAGAAATGACCAAAAACTCACAAAATATAACACACGAGCAGATTAGCATTTTTGCACAGTAGGACAATGCTTCTGCCGAAAGCAAAGATGGAGTTTCTGCTGAAAAAGATGGACAAAGTTTCTGCCGAAAAAAGACAGACAAAGTTTCTGTTGAAAAAAGACAGACAGAGTTTCTGCCGAAAAGACAGACAGAGTTTCTACCAAAAAAAGACAGCGCTTCTGCTGAAAAAAGATAGCGCTTCTACCAGACTTACGGAAATCTCAGAAACTTTCGGGTAAAATAATAAAATCCTGACTTTACAAAAAGCCATGAAAAACATATCTATAGAGATACCCAAAAACAAGGAATACTTGGATATAAACACAATAAAATATCTCAAACTATAGACCAAGATTTAATCAAATATCTTCACAAGAGTTTTCACAAAACTAGGAAGGGCATACATAGGAAATACCAAATACCCATTTCCAGCAACTATACAAAACCCAAATAATATAAAGTTCTCCCCAAATATTTCCTTTCAGCAGTAATAAAACTATAGCATATAACATTATTTCAACTCAATACCCAAAATAATGCAAACACAATGCATACATGGAGAAGCCATTGAAACTAAAATACAAAGTGAAGAACTCCAACCTGCAACTTTGAAGTAATGGATTGAAGCAGAAGAAGAGCTCCCACAAGCCAAACCAAATCCAATCCAAGCTCCAGCCAAAATGAAGAAAGAAGAAATCCAAAGACAAGAAGAAAACTTGTTAGAGAAAACTTTTCCAGAGGAGAGCCCAACCCCAAAAACTTCATGGGAAAGAAAATAAAAAGACAAACAATAACTAAAAACCCTAGCCTCAATCTCGGCCAATCAAAATATTCCAATCTATAATATATTTTACCAACCCCAGCATATAATATAATTTTACCTCCCTTTTCAAATTCAACCAATAAAAGAAGAGGGTAGGTAAGATAAATATAAATCATGTTTTTACAATTTGGTGGGAATGTTTTATCATTTTATTTTAAAGTGAATTTATACAACCCACTTAATATAAAAGTAAACTAATAAATAAAACATGAGCCACAATTAAATAAATCAAATGGGAAAATTAAACTAAATAAACCAAAGGCTCATAAATAAATCAAAGAACCAAATAACATTAAATACCAAATACATATTAAACCATAGGGATTAAATAAATAAATAAACTATTAAATACCAATAAAAGATCAAATCACATATAAATATAAAACCACAACATAAGCCAAACAATAAATATTAAATCATCATTAAAATAAATAAACATTTAAATATCAAATAATCAAATAACCAAAAAGGCAAGAATCCAATAAATTAAATTAAACATTAGATAACCAAATAATCAAATCGCTATTAATCAAAATAATTAAAATAAACATCATCAAGTGCATGATTAGTATAAGTCACGATTATAGTAAGGCATGTAAAATCCATCAACAATTATGCTCATCAAATCACATGATCAATATAATCTTTCGATAGTCAATCACATAATAAGCATATAGTGTCTAATAAATCACACGATCATTAATGATAGTATCAACATCATATAAATCATCTGAAATAGCATATGCCCAATAATGTCTATCACGCATGAATTAAAAGTCAACTCTAGTCAAAACAAGTCAAGTCGAGGGTGGACCTTACAGGGGGAGGTTGGATATTGGCTTGTGAAGCTTGATTGTTGGTAGGATTTTGAATTGATGAAAAAGATGAAGAATTGAACCTTGGTTTTGTTTGGGAGGTGCATTTTGATTGGCCAAGTTTTCATTGAGTTGTGTTTCATTTTGACTTGGTTGAGGTATATTTTTATCAATGAGAGACACTTGGATTAGAAGATGTAAAATTTTGATTAGGTTGTGCTCCACTCGTCTTATGTGTCGAAGGTAGACCAAAAAGAGAATTGTTAAAGTGGAGATAAAATGACGATGATGAACCTTGAAATGGTTTTGGTTTATACCAATGTGGATTTGGGAAGTTGGCCAAATTAAAATGATCCATGTCAAGTGAGGTTTATTTGATATTAAAGATGTCAAAATTAGGGGATGATTTGGATCCTTGTTGTGATAATAATAGGGAGTACCAATCTTGGTTTGATGCAAGAACGGAATCCATGATAACTTTAATCTTAGGGTCTTGTAAGCCTTCATCAATCTCTTCTTGGGCTAAATTTTATTTGATGTTTCTATAGATTTTTCAAGAGGAGGTTCTGATGGGTATTAAGGTATAGGACTTGAGTTTTGTCTTTGGTAATAGTAATTGGTAGGGTTGATCATTGGACCATATTGAGATGGATCCATCTTGTTTTTACTACTATGAGACCTAGTGATGGGAGGCATAAAAGAGACTCTAATACTTTAAGGATAAAATGCAAGCTATATGAGACTTACAACTATGTTTTTGGTTTTTTGAAGGTTATGTTTTCTTTGGGTTTTTGGGATTTTTCAAATGTTTTAAATTTTTTTGACATTAATAGAATGCAAAATAAAAGGCAACCCAGGTTTTTTAAAATAATGTCTAGACCTTGGATAATGTAGCTTGGTAATGGTTGATTAGTCAAATTTACACTAGACTGATGAGTGCATGCTAAACAGAGAGAATGATAGACTATACTCGCCCAATTATGAAGGCCAAATCAATGATGAAAATGATTCAAGGTCTTGACAAAAAATGATTAACCCAAGATTTTGATTAAATTAAATTGATCTAAATACAAGGGAATTATGATTAATTCTAAAGATGCAAGGAAAATGTGAGGAAATGAAAGATGCAATCCTACAAGTCTCAACTGAGTCCAAATCTGAGATCAGTGGTGATTAAAGTCTTGAAGTGTATAAAATAAATTGTTTTGCAGAAAGAAAACACTTGACAAGAATTAGAAGAAAAAGAGGTTGTTTAACTTTTTCTAAAATAACTCTGGATCCAGAGTTTGCAAGAGAGGCCTAAATTAGCCCAAAATTTTAATAGAATCTACTAGTATAACACACCAATTTTATCTAACACTCATAAGAAATCACTTTTCCTACTCAAGGAGACAAAGGATAATACTTGATAGAGCTCCCGTTACAATAAAATATCTATCCACAACATATAGATATCATAGTGACTTAATGTCAAATAGTAAACATAACCCTAAAACACAAAGCCAAAATGCAGGACTAAAATCACTAAATCAATTATACCTTTAAATGTGCCTCTCTATCAATCAAATGTGCCACAAAAAGCTTCAATAGCACCACAATAATATGGATATGCCACTTTCTAATCAGATGTGTCGGTGATGATCAGCAAATTAAACTCTACTTGAAATCCAAACCTAATGAAATAATACTTGAAACCAATGCAACAATATGATAAACAAATACAATAGTGACAAGGAAAATTAGAGAATTATTCATAGCACATATTGCTTAGTAATATCTCCCTCTATGCCCATAGGATTATACTATCTTTATACACTTTAGGAACAAACATATTTTGATTTTAGATCCTAAAATCTCTCTACCTAATCCTAAAATCTTTCCATAAATCATCCCTAAAATCTCTTATGCCTAACAAGACAGATTCACTTACAATTTGTAAATAAAAAATCTTATCTATTAAACCTTCTAAACTTATGACTCATCCTCTCTAGAATTTATTTACCAACTTAGGAAACACAAATATTTACATCAAGAAATACAAATTATTCATCAAATGTAAAGATCCTCTTTTGAGCTTTGTCTTCCACAAGCTTAATGAATTTGGAATCTGGGATGCTCCTGCATCCGACTTTATTTAGCAACTTAGGAAACACAAATATTTACTTCAAGGAATAAAAATCCTTCATCAAATTTCAAGATCCTCTTTTAAGCTTTGTCTTCCACAAGATTGATGACTTTGGAAGTTGGGATGCTCCTGCATCAGACTCCCAAAGTAGGAACATTTCACGACCTCTAGGTCATGTGCATTCAATGATTTATGAATTCTCCAAGCATTGAAATTATATGCTATTGTTGCCCATTTGCTTTATTGATGCAAAGCCTTATAGTTTGTTGTACTTTGTTGCTCATTGTCATTCTCTCCTTGTTGTACCTTCCATTGGACATTTTCCTCATCAAAATCCACATCTTATCCATATCATCATCATACTTTTTCCTTGACTGTTGAAACATTGTGCTGTCATCACTCATTTTTTGTTGCATTTGTTTTTGCATAAGAGATAAAATTGTTATTAAACTTGGGTTAAAATACTTTCTTTACACTGTTAGCAACAATCAAGAAGGAAGACTGAGAGGTGGGGGGAGGTGAATCAGTCTTCCCTTGGATCTAGAAAATTAAGCTCCAAATTAAAAACTGATAAACTGCAACATTAAATAGATAAGAAAATTAATAGCACAACACACAACACCAACATTTTTACATGAAAAACTTGGTTAAGGGAAAAAACATAGCGGGAACCTACCCATAGTAAGATGATACTCTACAGTAGTATATGAAAAATATTACAATGGGGAATGCACATGCATTCAAGCACACTACCTAGAGCTCACTGCTCAAAAGATATTTTCCCATAAGGCTACAACCCTCAGGGAAGTCTCAATGACTTACAATATGATTTGGACTAAAATCCGGAAAAAATGAACTACAATGATAGTATCTAGAAATGTTGGATGACAGTTCCGATTAAGCACAATTGTCTGCTCTGCAATACCAATCTCACCTCAACACTTCACTGGATGATAAATTTCTTGTTCGCACATTCATCTCTCTCTGATAATGCAAACACAATACTGACACACAAAACTAAGTGAACAACACACCTATATATACAATTCATCAACCTTGATAACAAGGTTGGCTAAACCCTCAACTCACAAGATTACATTACACGATACAAAGATCGATCTCCAGAACAATATAATGATTTAAATTACATAGCATGGACCTAATTGAAATTCCCCAATGATAACAACCATTAGAAATCATGCCAAGATCAATTGCAACATGCTACACCATCATAAATACTGCATAACACAAAAATCATCATTGGTTGATGAAAACCACCAAAAACTCATACAACAATCAATGCGGATTGCCAAAAAAATAGGACACGACTAGGAAACACCAGCAAGCATGCTAGAATTATCACCAATAGCTACACCAACACCACTTATCAAATCTTCATCGATCAACATTAGAAAGCTCAAGAACACAACCAATCAGCAATTGCCACAAAGAAAGATAAATTGTAGGGCACAAAATCATGAACCATATGAAATGAAGATATATAAGATCATCCCAAAAAATATCCCAAAGCCTCAACACAATATCTGATCACATCGTAATATACCAAAGGAAATACCAGATTCTACAAAATAGTGATTAGCAAAACCAAACTACAAAACCAGATCCGAAGATCTTCCCAAACTCACCAGAATAAATTAAAGGAATATGTTTACATCAATGACAACATAATATCCTAGAAACAACAATGAAAACCATATCCAACAATCTCCCCCTTTGAAATTGATGGCAACATATGAATATAAAAAATAGTCAATGCAAAGAAAGAAGATATCACCAGCAAACTCCCCCTAAGATCAAGATAGATAATGCAGTTTTTCACATGATCTTTCTCCTCCTTTGACAACAATAACAAATATCTCCAAAAAGAAAACCAAACTCTCTCCCCCTAAAACACAGACTACTCCAGCAAAGGAGCAACACCAACTCATCAATCTGGAGAAAAGAATAAGGTTCTGAAATTGACTGGATCGATGCAACTCAAAGCATCTAGTTCTCATCAAGAGGGGTGGATACCCCTAACTTGTCTCTCAAGTAAATGAATGTATCTGTAGGAAAAGGCTTAGTGAAAATACCAACAATTTTCTCCTTTATAGATACATATTCCAACTTCACCTTCTCTTCATTGACTTGCTCTCTTAATTAATTATATTTGATTAATATATGCTTAGTCTTTGAATGTTGCACCGAATTATTTGACATGTTTATAGCACTAGAATTATCACAGTATATAACAGTAGGCTCATCATGAATAATTCTGACATCTTTCAACATTTTCTTCATCCAAACTATCTAAGTGCAATTACTAGTAACAACAATGTACACAACTTCAACAGTAGATAAGGATACTGAATCTTGTTTCCTGCTAGCCCATGAAACCAAATTCTTACCTAAAAAGAATGCTCCACTAGTAGTACTCTTCCGGTCATCAATATCACCAGCCCAATCTGCATTAGTGTAGGCACACAACATGAAATAATCATTCTTAGGATACCATAAACCATAATCCACAATTCCCTTTAGATATCTGAATATCCTCTTAATAACAGTGACATGACTCTCCTTCGGATCAACTTGATATCTAGTAGCCATACACACAACATGCATAATGTCAATCCTAGTCTGAGTAAGATATAGCAGTCTACCAACCATAGATCTGTACAAACTTTGATTAGCTTTCAGAGATTCATCATTTTTGGAAAATTTACAACCAGCCACCATAGGAGTTCCAACCGGTTTGGAATCATCTAATACAAACTTCTTCAATAGTTCAGACTTCACATACTTAGTTTGAGATATAAAGATGTCTTTTCTTGTCTGTGCAGTCTGAAAACCTAAGAAAAACTTCATCTCACCAATCATAGACATCTCAAATTCTTTTTGCATATCACTAGCAAACTTCATACTCATATCATCATCACCACCAAAAGATAATGTCATCAACAATTAGAATGCTATTATTTTCAATCTTAAAGTCCATATTCCTATCAGCAACAAATTTAGTAAATCTCAATTTCAACAAAAGTATTTGTCTAATCTAGCATACTAGGCTCTAGGAGCTTGTTTTAATCTATAAAGTGCTTTCTTCAACTTACATACCATGTCTCCATCATCCAACAATGAAAATCCATCAGGTTACTCAATGTAAACTTCTTCTTCTAGATCACCATTCAAAATGCAGATTTGACATCCATATGATATACCTTGAAATCTTTATAAGCAACATAAGCAAGTAATAGTCTAATAGCTTCAATTCTAGCAACCAAAGAAAAAGTTTCTTCATAATCAATTCCTTCTTGATGTGAATATCCTTTGCATACTAGTATAGCTTTATTTCTAACTACTTCACTACCTTCATTCAGTTTGTTCTTAAAAACCCACTCAGTACCTGTTGGTTCCCAAAACCACAGATTGGAAAACCAAAAGACTTGCCAAATCCTCAAGTAGTCCAATTAGCCTTGGCCAATGAATAGGGATAGTCAAGGACTAGATCCCTCTGCACTTTAGGCTCCACTGAACCTAGGTGGGTATGCCTCTTCCTCTCAAGCACAAAAGAGGTTATTTATAGTGGATTTAAACCTTTTAGCAGGTTTACACAACTGGCAAATTATTGTTCTGCAACTATGCTTTATTATGTGCTTTAACTGAATGCTTTTAAAAGAAATGACTATGAATATATATTGAAAATGAGATTGATTTCAAGACTTAAATGAAATCTACATAGATCAGTTCATATAGGATTTGGGAAGAATGTTTCTCTATCAAGGACCTTGAATGCATACAAATCAAAACCTTAAAAGATCAATAACAGACCAGTGCCTCTATCTAGGAATATATATGACACTTTATGGACAAAATATCTTATCTACTCAAGAGACAATTTTGCATCAACTATGAAGGTTCAGTATGTGCTACACAAACAATAGAACTCAATCATTCACTTAATGCAATGACATGTGATTCACATCATAGAAAATCTATAAACAGATTTATCAAGAGGACAAAGATAATCATCAACACAAAAGTGTACACAATATTTGGAAAAAGAAACAACAAACCTTGTATATTAATCTTCAGGAAATAATTGCATACATAAGCTGCACTTGCAGATACTCCATTACAGATTGCTTGCACAAAATGATACCTCTTCTTCCTATAGACTTCCCTAATACAAAAATGATATTCAATCCTCACAACAGTCTCTTGTTCTTATGACTTTCCCCTCATTACATACAAAAATGAGTCCCTATAAGTATGTGAATCAAAAGACATATATGAAAGGACACACCCTTTCATACATAGAAGGGAGTTACAATCAGTTTCCTTCCAAAGGACACATGCTTGGTTTAATAAATAATTATAAATGAGAATCCTTAACAATACCAAATGACACTCCAATCATGTGTCTTATATTCTCTGCCTTGGTAAAATTCTTTAGCAAATATCCATCATCTTCTCATTATCTCCTGTACACAAGATAAGCCAATCCAATTCCTTGATTTAAAATTTAAAACATATTTCACCTTAGCTTTTAGTTTGAAAAGTCAATAATCTTTATTTCCTTATACTTGTTTAAAATAATTCATTTAAATCAAATTATTTCCATTTTTAAGAAAATAATTTTGCGAACATAACATCCATTTATATAAAATAATGGTTTATCCTAAAATATATATTCAAAGCACTTATTTAGGATAGATATACATAAATTTCATCTTTAACGCACATTCAAATAATAGATAAGGCAGTGTGGTACGATAAGAAATACTTCCCTTTATTATTCTTTTGGCCAATTTTCCTCCTTCGACGAGCTGTTCTCATGTCCTATCGATTCTGTAGTTTCATCGATACCTTTTATTTTTAATGGGACTGTTTCCGATTTCTTCGATGAACTTCATGTCGATGAAACTGCTGCTTTCGGTGAGTCCTTTTAAAGATCCATTGCAACTTAGGTTTGTTCGATAAGTCACTTTATGGATTTGATGACATGCCACCTAGCTGCCACTTCAGCAGCTAACTCATTTTGACCGGACCCACCATTTCACTTTGGTTCCTCTTTGTCGCTGATCCATGATAGATATTGATCGTGCAACTTTCCATAGCAAAATAGCGACAACTGTTGGATCTCTTTCAACTTGCACGGTTATTATCACACCTGGGCCGCCCACCTCATCTGTCGGGCCCACCATGTTTTATTTTTGGATTGGCTTCAGAGTCCCTATCCTGCCACCTTAGAATGACCGGACCTATCACCGAAATGAAGCTCTCCCTTGTTACCTAGCAATAGTTTCATCTCACCTGAACTGCTTCCTTAGCGAGCCCCACCACTTGGTCTCCATGTCATGGTGAATAAACATCGCACATCTTCTGATCGCGGTATAGCGACCACCATCGGATTGACTCGGCCGACCGTCCGATCTTCCTTATCTGCTCAACTTTTAACCTTTCCTGAGCGGCTCTCTCTTCTCTTTATCCATCTGTGCTGCGTGTCACTCTTTGGTTCGCCCATGGATCCACCTACCCACCACTTGGACCTGGGTTCTTCTTCTGCACTCTACCACATGGCACATCCAAATTCGCTTGCAGATCCACCAGGATGAAACCTCATCTGCCACCTTGGCAGTCGCTATGTCACGGGGGATATAGGTCGTGCAACTTCCTATCATGGTATAGAGACTATTGTTGGATCAATCTCGAACTTGCATGCTTGTTAACCTCCCCTTTCTTGCATGTTCTTAGTCACCAAGTCGTGAGGATTAACCGGCGAGCTGATTCTCATTGCGGTATAGCAACCACCATTGGATCTTTTTGCCTGACTGTCAGATCTACCTGACTTGCTCGATCTTTAGCCTCCATCCTCGCCAGTCTGTTGTAAAACTTTGGACGCCTTGAGATGTGCACGCACACATGGTCCACTAGGTTCAGCCTTCTTCACACCAAAAGCCTTTTGTCTTTCAACAGTTATCATATGGGCCGCTTTGGATTTAAATGTTAAAAGAGGCTATCCCACAAACAATGTGGGATAAAGGCTTTCTCTCTTCTGACGCAGCTCCATGTTCTTCAATTATGCTCCTGCAAAATGATTTACTAACATCCAACTAAAAAGCTATGAATTTAGATTTTCCTTTAGAAAACATATCAAATAATCTCATATGAATCCAAAATTTGAAACGTAGGTCTTGAGATATACATGAAATACAAAGGAATAGTTAATTTGACCTGAAGTGTTGAGATGAAAAAGAATTATGGTTCGAAAAGGTATGCTTGGCTTGATTCTGGAATTTGTGAAGCATACACATACCTCGAGTTGACCTCTTGATGGATGCATTAGACCTAGTCTCTACAAGTTAGAATTGAATGAACTTACTTGATTATAGATGTTACACATGATTGAGCTTAAAAATCTGCTTTTTGGCATAAATCTGGAACTTTAAAATTTGAAAATTTTAGGGTTCCAACAGTGGCTCTTTCTGGGGACATATGCTCCATGTGAGCATAGAGAGATCTCAATTATCTCTGGAAAAACAAACCATTAGATAGCACCCCTTCTGTAGGTTCTCCTTTGAATAAAATTGGGTGGCCTGAGGCCCCCCCAAAAAATGACAATATTCCCTTTCCTCTGTCAAATACCTAATTTTGCTCTTGTAATAACATGCACCTCCTGAAGATGTCATTACTCTTACTTGCCTTACTATCTGTACATTTTATTGTATCCATTTTATCATAGTATTTCTCACATAAATATCACTTGGTTTGAATATAAATGATTACATTCATATGCATTTTCTTTATTATTTTTAATCCTGTACTTATACTGCCTTTTAACTTTACATTCCTTTGGAAGCCTTAATATTTTATCACATACCTCCTCTTTTGAAAAATTCAAATCACCATTATTATATGTAATCTTTACCTGAGTATGATCATAATTTTGAATACCCCTTTCACTGTATAACTCATTTTCAGACTGCATAATATTCCTTGGGTGAAAAATATTTGATAAATATTTATCATAACCTTTTGAGATATTTATCTCTCGAATCATAATATACAAATTGAGCTCCCCCATATTTCATAATTACCTTTTGTGCCACATTGAATTTTTTCAATTATCATTACATCCCCATGTTCCCTACACATTTTATTTTCTCTGTATATCAACTTTGGGCATATATCATTTTTAGGAATACTTTGTAGGAGTACCTTATCCTCTTTAATCATATTACCACATATTATTTTTTTATCTCCCATATATTACATAGTGGTCCTGAAATTTTTTGATCATCTTTGGAAATACTTTTTTCTTTGTTTTTAGATAAGGTTTCCAAACATATATCACTTTCATAAAAATCATGTAAAAATATTTCATTCTTTTCTTTGTATGTAACATCTTTTCCCAATGTTGTGTTATATGATTTTTCTGAAAAACTATTCAAGGGTATATTTTCCTTATATCTTTCAAATAATGGGCTTGAAAACATATATGTATGCATATTTTTCTGCAAACCCTCTTCTAGTTCATTACACAAAAGATTATTATATTGCATACCTTTATTGAAAGTATTCTCCCGATAATTGCTATCTGTCTCATTGATAGGAACAATATCTTCATAATTGCTATTTGCTGAAGTTTCTTCATGTTTGTATACTAAATGTAAATCCATTTTTCCTTCACTTACTAGATAGTCAATAATTTCACAGGAGGGACTAAAAAATGATTCACAAAAAATAATTTCCTCACATTCATGTGGAGTTTCACGATACTAAGGATTTAAAAAAATTTCAAAAGGATTTTCAAGGACACATTTCCTATTACACTCCTCACTATGTATGTATTCCCCTAATGTATTATTTTCCTAGGAATCATCATTTTCTTCATCAAATAGACCTTGAATGTGCCCTAATCCATTAGTCTATTTATTCTGAATTTTTTTTGGATCATTCTTCTGAACATATCTTTCATATCCTTTATCTAACAAATACAAAATTTCTTCTGGACCGAGGAATGTTTTCTCTTTATTATTTATGTTTGTACCTACACATATGGATTCTTCCCTACTTAAATCCATAATTTCTTCTTTATCATCAGACTCTTCCTCTAACATGTTTTCATATAAAATCTCAAGTAGAAGACTTACCTAAGGATCATGATAAATCCCCAACTCATGCATTTTTCAAGAAAATGGGGGCTTGATGTTTGAAGGCATTTTTGTATATATATTGAACATCCTCATAAATAACTGTGTTGTAGATTCATCTTCCTATTTTTCTATGTCAAGAAATTCATCCAAAGGAGACATACAAACTTCTGCTTCTATTATGTATTGTTGGTCCTCCTTTGGCTCATAGGTCATACTTCCCTCTTCACCTGCATCATAAAACACATCAAGGAACCATTTCTCCAACTCCCTCCGTGATGAGATGCTATGTGTAGGGAGTGATTCATAAGCTTCTCTTGCATTGTCCTTCAAATTCCTGCCAAATAATTTCATCACATAATCTTCTGCATAAACCTCATCATATTCCCCATGGAATTTTGGTACAAGTTGTGAAATCTTAGGGAACAAATTGTTTGGAATACATTGAAGGCCAGTGAGATCCAATTGCCTGATGCCATCTGGAATAAAAGGCTTTCTTTGAAACATTTTTGAAAAGGAAATTTTTCATCTCCCTCTAGGTCTCTTCCCCTAGTAGAGTCACCAATTGAAATAAAGCTTCTTATTAGGTAGAGTAGCCACCCCATATGGAGGAAAAATTACTTATTAAGCTTCTGGGTTCTTCCTTCTAGTAGAGCACCTTAAATGAGATCCTGGAATTGATGTCTTACAGACAACTCCCCAGCAGAGTCGCCAATCTGTTGTGTGAATCAGATGGGAAAAACAAAACTTATCAAATATTCAATGAAAAAACACTAGAGCTTCTAGGTGAATTTCAAACTATGTATGACAACTCCCCAGTAGAGTCGCCAATTTGTTGATTGTGGGACTCAGATGGGGAAATCTCAACTAGTTACTAGTTCAATGATCTATCACCATAGATTCTAGATTATATTTTACCAATATCTTCGATTTAACTCCCCAATAGAATCTTAATAATTCCTCCCCAGCAGAGTCGCCAATCTGTTGTGTGACTTAGAACCACAGATTGGAAAACCAAAAGACTTCCCAAATCCTCAAGTAGTCCAATTAGCGTTGGCCAATGAACAGGGATAGTCAAGGACTAGATCCCTCTACACTTTAGGCTCCACTGAATCTAGGTGGGTGTGCCTCTTCCTCTCAAGCACAAAAGAGGTTTTTTTATAGTGGATTTAAACCTTTTAGCAAGTTTACACAACTAGTAAATTATTGTTCTGCAACTATGCTTTATTATGTGCTTTAACTGAATGCTTTGAAAAGAAATGACTGTGAATATATATTAAAAATGAGATTGCTTTCAAGACTTAAATGAAATCTGCATAGATCATTTCATATAGGATTTGGGAAGAACGTTTCTCTATCAAGGACCTTGAATGCATACAGATCAAAACCTTAAAAGATCAATAATAGACCAATGCCTCTATCCAAGAATATATATGACACTACTCAAGAGACAATTTCTCATCAACTATGAAGGTTCAGTATGCATTAAACAAACAATAAGAACTCAATCTTTCACTTAATGCAATGACATGTGGTTCACATCATAGAAAATCTATAAACATATTTATCAAGAGGACAAAGATAATCATAAACACAAAAGTGTATACAATATTTGGAAAAAGAAACAACAAACCTTGTATATTAATCTTCAGGAAATAATTGCATACATAAGCTGCACTTGCAGATACTCCATTACAGATTGCTTGCACAAAAAGATACCTCTTCTTCCTATAGACTTCCCTAATACAAAAATGATATTCATGTTGGCATTTTTGATGTTTATGTTGTGATTGTCATTGATGGACACACACTTGCATTGAAATCCCCTTTATATGTATGAGTTAGAGCACAACTGGTATTTGTTCCAACCGGTATGTTGTATTATAGTCTTTAGACTATTGGTGTTTTGCAGAATGTGTTTCCCGGTTTGAAGCGGCATGTTGAACCCAAGTGGTTCGTGGATCCCAAGCGGTATGAGGGATTAAAGCGGCATAACACATTTTTACCAGTCTTCATTTTTGTCAAATCGACAACTGACATTTAATATGAACGGGTAATACTCTGTGATGAGTTACCAACCAGCATTTTGTGATGAGTTACCATCCACCGATTGTTTGACGGTGCCGACACCTTAACGGTGCTTTTTGTGTCATGGTACCAAGTATGTCTAGGTTCATTGAACCTAGGAAATTGTTATGTAATCCTATTGGACCGACATGAAATCAGATTCCTTTATAAGGACATCATGTCTAGGGTTTTAGGTTGTTGATGTGGTTGTAGTAAAAGTTTATGTTGTTGCTAGGGTTTAAGGTGGTTGAGGAGTTGGAGAGAATATGAATGTGTAGAAGACTGAAGTAATGCTGGAGTGCATTAGGAATGAGCTATCAAGGATCTAACTGAGCAGTCTGTGCTACTAGCTAGATCAAACACTTATTGATTACTCACATCTTTGACAAGTCTGTAGCCCTTAACCGGGTAGGCCCAAAAGCCTTTTGTAAATCCTCTAACAAGGTGGTTCACATCTGTGGATCTAAAATCCTCTAGCAAGGTATTCTTTAATCGAACTTATCTCCTAACAGAGATTGAGATTCCTAATAGGATCTATTCTGGTAAAGAACATTGTAAGACCTTAACCGGTTTGGTTCCTATTTTGCAGATAGTTACTTGTGAGTTCCATCTCATCATGGTTTTTCCCATTTGGGTTTCCACGTCAAAATCTCTTGTGTTATGGTGTTTTTGCTTCTGTGGGTGAATGCATTATTAGCTATTTGGTTTGCATGTGTGTTATCCAGTTTATCTGCTAAACTGTTTTAGCGGTTTACTATTAGTCTTGCAAAGTGTTGAAGTGTAGAGATTTTTGGCATACTAATTCACTCCCCCCTCTTAGTATTCATCAATTGGTATCAGAGCCTACCTTTCTATAAATTTAACCACTTGGAAAGAGATATGGGGGAATACTCTATAAGGGAACTTACACATTGACTCACTCAGTCTGAGCAAGCCTATGATGATCTTATGGTCAAATACAAGGCATCTCAAAAAAAATGGAGAGTACATGCTAAAAAGTTGATGGAGCTATCTGAAAATAGTTCTTCAGATGAAGTAGACATGGAAGCCCTAATTGCATAAGTAAATAAGTTGAATGAATCAAACTCCAACCTGAGAAAGGAGTTGGAAGGATTGACTATCCGGATGTGTCAAGAGCTTGAGAATCAGAGGAAAGCTAAAGATCTGGGGAAAGAAAGAGACCATGAGATCTCCAAGCTGAAACAAGAGATCAGTGCCCTAACTTCTCAACTCCATGCAAACAAAGTGGAAAAGGAAGACATGCAAGGAGAACTGAACATTGCCATCTCTGAGAATGAAAATTTGTTGGAAACAAATGTTGCTATTTCCAAAGAACTCTCTGAGTCAAAGGAAATACTTGCTAAGTTCAACAAGAGTATTGTCAAGCTAGAGCGAAAGCTTGAATCTGCCAAACTGGTCAAGAATACCAATGGACTTGGTTGGAAGGTGAGACCTCTGGTACAAATGCTGGAATGTCAAAGAAACAACCAGCATCAAAGGATAAAGGTAAGCAAAAGTTTAAACCTATTTGCTTCAACTGTCTTAAAGAAAGACATACTGCAAATGTGTGTAGGAGTAAGGCTTACAACAATTTTCCTTATTTCCTAAATGATAAGCCTAGATCCTATAGATTCAATGGTAACTGTTATGCATGCAACAAGTATGGGCATAAAGCATCTGAATGTAGGTCAGTTATGAACAAAATTGATAGATATCCTTAGAGGACCCAAGGAATAGGTCCTAAACCTTTTGTGAACCGGGATCACAACCGGTTTAATGCTTTCAATCATCAGCAAAGAAGCGGTGGTTATCAAGCGGCAACCAGATGGAGAGAAAACTGTATGGTCTGTCATGGTCGTGGTGATATTGCTGCAACATGCAGAAGAAAGAATGGAAACATGAACAATGGATCTTGGAGAGCACCTGGATTGGTCTGCTATCACTGCAACAAACCAGGTCACATTGCCAGATTCAGTAGATCAAGAAAGAACATATCTGATGATATACTAGTCTCTCCGGAAGGAAACATTGATGTTGACACTATTCAAGTAGACATGAAAAAAACCTGGAAGAAGAAACCAGCGGTGTTACAAGAGGAACCGGTTTTTGCACCTAGTGTGGAAATCACGGAACCGACAAACTAAGCTTCAGAAAAAGCTTAGGGGGAGCAAACGGCGAAATGTTTCAAACCCTCGGTTTACACCGGTAAAAGACCTTAACCAGTATGTGATACCTATCATTTGGCAGAAGACCGGAAACAATAAAAAGGCAAATTAGGGTTTACACCCTAATGCAGGAGCATTAATGACAGTAGGTGGGGAATATGTTTAAAAGCATTTTTCAAATCATTTCTCACTATCAGTTTTTGAGTGAAGAAATTTTTTTCAAAGAGTAGAGCAACGAAAAGGCGATTTGAGCTAAGATTTTGAGAAATTGAGAAACCGCTAAGGAGATTCAAGTTCAAACTGCAAACGGTCAAGTGGAGAACACAAAGCGGTGATTCAACAACCGACGAAGTGTGAAGTGAAGGAGAATCTACAAGCCCTAAATTCACGTATTTCAAAAGGTATTTCTCGAGTTATTAAAATTTCTATCATGGCTTCTGCATCTCATACCAGTTCTAATGCATCTATCGATTCTGCAAGTTTTATTCAATGAAAGTCTAAGTATAATGCCCTATCACGAGTTCTGGCTGGTGTGATAGTAGAAGAGGAAATTTATGACTACATAGATTGCAAGATTGAAGACCTAGGGTCTCTAGCTATCCACTCCTAGTTAGGTTTATTTTTTGGAAAGGATAAGAAGATCAAACTCGAGTATAATATTTTGGAGAAGAAGAAGCTCCACAATGCTGTTTACTTCCTGGAGGATTTCATAGAGGATCATATAAGGATCATTCTGAGCAGAGTCCATGGTGACAAGATGTACCTAGAGGGAACATGTGATATCACGTGACAGGCAATTCATGCAGTCACTAGATTCTACAACACAGGGGAAGTGCCAACCCTAAGGATGGTAAGCAAAACTAAAATGTCCAAGCTCACCGGTTCAGTGAGTGACTCATGAGGCATGACAGTCAATTCTATCAAGGATGATTTGGTTAAGTATGCCTACATGGTGATAGGCTACCGGATATTCTCTGCCAGTAGAATTAACTCTATATCTACTACAATGGTAAATGCCGCTTACCGGATGATAAAGGAGGATGCATCATTTGACCTGTGCACTGGTATGTAGAGACAACTCCTATTGAATCTGAAGTCGATCAAACAAGATAATGCACAAAGGTTCAAGTTTGGACAACTATTGGTTGGGTTGTTCTTCTATTTCCAAGGCTACTTTCTAGGAGTAGGAGATGTCCAGTGGTCTACTGACCAACCAGTGACCAAGAAAATCAAGGAAAGCATTCAAGGAATTGGAACCAGTTACCCTGATGTTCTGAACAAGTATTTTGATGAGTTCAGATGGAAAATGTGCCAAAGAATGACAATATCAGGTGACATCATCAAGAAATATGAAGACGATATCTGTTTCACCATCCAAGTGGATAAATGCATAATGGAGGCAGTTGAGCCCAGACAGGAAGAAGTGGAGGCAATGGGCTATTAGGTGATGTACGATATGCTAGAAGGATATGCCTCTACCCTTATTGCCTCACCTCTTGATCCTAAGGCAAAGAGGACCAAAACCTATTTGGAAAGGGTTACACCAGTTGAGGAACCCTCTACAAAGAAAGGAAAAGAACCTATAGTGAAGAAGGCAAAGGCAGTGCCTGCAGCATCAGCAACGGTTACTACTGCAACTCCAAAAGTGACCAAGTGGTCACCAGCCAAGAAGAAACCAGAAGCAGCACCGGCTAAAGTCTTCGAAAGGAAAAGGAAGACAAAAAGCAATACATTGGACTCAGAGGAAACTGTGTCTGAGGAGCAGCCAAAGAAGGTGAGACAGACAAGAAAGAAGACAAAGAATGAACTGGCATCATCTGCATCGGTAAATATTGATATCTCCTCCTATAAAACTTTGACACATTGTCAAAGAACAATAAAGAATATTAGGAGAAAATTGCTACATGATTTAACTGAGTATTTTGATGACTTTAATGATGATGAAAAGGAAGCAGTTGAAAAGGAAATAATTCAGTATTTATGTGTTAATGATCGGTCACCTTCAAAAATTAGATATGAAACACCGGATTCTCTGTATAAGTCCTTAGACAATAAATGGCATATTGCCATAGAGCAAGAACAGGAAATGAGAGAAAAAGTTTTTGCTGAACATTTTCCTGATGTATCAAATTTGGAACTGTTTGGTGTAATGAACAAATACAAAGGTCTTTTCTTCATGAGAAGAAGAAGACTCCTGTTACTGGAAGGGAAGGCTAAGGAAGTGCTCAAGGATACACACACTCATGCTCTACAAGCTCTGAAGATGCATCGAGTGGTTGAAGCCAACCGACAAGCTGAGAAAGAACCGGTTATAACAAAACTGGATGAAGCATTTGATGATGAAGGAAACTCGGTTGATGAACCGATCGACACTATTGATGTCGATTCCCTGGACATAGAAGATGTTACTCAAGAAACACCATCTGAGGCAAGAGGACATGAGAAATAGGCTGAACAGGTTGATAAGCAAGCCGAGGACAGACAGGAAGCGGCAAAGGAACAAGCTGAGCAGAGGAAAAAGGATGAAGAAGAGGAGAAGAAAAAGGATGAAGAAGAGAAGAAGAAGAAGGATGAAGAAGAGAAGAAGAAAAAGGATGAAGAAGAGAAGAAGAAGAAGGATGAAGAAGAGAAGAAGAATAAGGATGAAGAAGAGAAGAAGAAGAAAGATGAAGAGGAGAAGAAGAAGAAGGATGAAGAAGAGAAAAAGAAGCAAGAAGAAGAAAAGAAAAAGAAATAAGAGGAAGACAAGGAAGAGGAGAAGAGGAAGGAAGCAGAGAAAAGGAAGAAGGAAGAGGAGGACAAAGAAGAGGAGAAAAGGAAAGAAGCAGAGAAGAAATAAGCAGAGGAGGATAAGGAAGCAGAGAAGATGAGAGAAGCAGAGAAGAAGAAAGTGGAAGAGGATAAGGCAGGAGAAGTGGAAAAGAGCACCTAGATGGAGACTCCAAAGGCAACTGGGAGTCAAGCCAAACCAACTGATCTCACCAGTCCTATCGATCTCTAGTTTGCAAGTGAAACAGAGCTAATGAAGAGCATCAAGGTTTCTCAAGAGCGCCTTGAAATTATTTGAAGGAAGAAGGAGCATGATGTAATTCAAGCGGCTGTGGACACTCTTACCGGTTTGATACCTAGTACAAATCTTCCCAACACTGATTCATCACTAGCTAAACTTGAGCTCCTATGCACAGTAGTGGATGATCGGGTGCAGAGCCTAGAAGAGGCAACAGAGGCAAATGTCAAGAAGGAGCATCAAAAAGCTCTTAACATAGCTCTGGTGAAGAAGTTGAATGAGCTTCGGTCTAAAATGAAGAAAGAACAAAAGGATATAAGGGACACTCTAGATGAGGGAAATCTGCTACTCAGCAAGATCTGCCAACCCCATCTGTTCTATGATGATGTGCTAGCTCAGAAGAAAAAGCTTCAAACAGACTTGCAGTCCTACATGAGCACATTCAAGCCACCTTATGATTCCTTTACAACTTATGGGAAAACCGTTCACCGGTTTCACATCCAGTTATCAAAAATGGAGCAAGAGATCAGCACCCGGTCTAGAGATTTGTAGGAGCTACAACTGGTTCTACTCCCACTATTGCAAATTCTTCAGAAGTGTTATCTCAACCTGGATGCCTTAACAGTTACACAGGAGATGAGCATAATTGATGCCATGGAAGAACAGGTCTCCCAAATGTAGACAGAAAAAGAAGTAGCCACCTCCCTACTTGAGTCCTGGTCTTTGTCGATGAAACAATTCTTATAGGACTTTAAATCTATTTTTGACAAGTATTATTCCTTATTGTCATAAACTTTTATTATTTTAATATCAAATGAAAACAGGGTTGTTCAGCTGTACTTTGTCATTGTTGGCAAAGGGGGAGAAGAACTCTATTTGGGAGAAGTATCTGGTAATCAAATTTTTGATATATGCTCTGAATATCTCAATGTTTATGCTCTATATGCAAAAGTGTTATACATTGTATTTTTAAAGGGATAGTGTATATGCTTAGGGGGAGCAATTTTGCTAATGGCATGATTTTGTTGTAAAACACTTAGATGTCAAAATTTTATTTTCCTAAGTGTTGCCATCAATGCCAAAGGGGGAGATTGTTGGCATTTTTGATGTTTATGTTGTGATTGTCATTGATGGACACACACTTGCATTGAGATCCCCTTTATATGTATGAGTTAGAGCACAACCAGTATTTGTTCCAATCGGTACGTTGTATTATAGTCTTTAGACTATTGGTGTTTTGCAGAATGTGTTTCCCGGTCTGAAGTGACATGTTGACCCCAAGCGATTCATGGATCCCAAGCAGTACAAGGGTTTAAAGCAGAATAACACATTTTTACCAGTCTTCATTTTTGTCAAACCGGCAACCAACATTTTATATGAACTGGTAATACTCTGTGATGAGTTACCAATAGACATTTTGTGATGAGTTACCATCCACCGATTGTTTGATGGTGCCGACACCTGAACGGTGCTTTTTGTGTTGTGGTACCAAGTATGTCTAGGTTCATTGAACCTAGGAAATTGTTATGTAATCCTATTGGACCGACATGAAATCAGATTCCTTTATAAGGACATCATGTCTAGGGTTTTAGGTTGTTGATGTGGTTGTAGCAAAAGTTTATGTTGTTGCTAGGGTTTAAGGTGGTTGAGGGGTTGGAGAGAATATGAATGTGTAGAAGACTGAAGTAATGCTAGAGTGCATTAGAAATGAGCTATCAAGGATCTAACTGAGCAGCCTGTGCTACTAGCTAGATCAAACACTTGTTGATTACTCACATCTTTGACAAGTCTGTAGCCCTTAACCGGGTAGGCCCAAAAGCCTTTTGTAAATCCTCTAACAAGGTGGTTCACATATGTGGATCTAAAATCCTCTAGCAAGGTAGTCTTTAATCAAACTTATCTCCTAATAGAGATTGAGATTCCTAACAGGATCTGTTCTGGTAAAAAACATTGTAAGACCTTAACTGGTCTGGTTCCTATTTTGCAGATAGTTACTTGTGAGTTCCATCTCATCGTGGTTTTTCCCATTTGGGTTCCACATCAAAATCTCTTGTGTTATGGTTTTTTTGCTTCTGTGGGTGAATGCATTATTAGCTATTTGGTTTGCATGTGTGTTAACCAGTTTGTCTGCTAAACTATTTTACCGGTTTACTATTAGTCTTGCAAAGTGTTTAAGTGCAGAGATTTTTGGCATACTAATTCACCCCACCCCTCTTAGTATTCATCAATTCAATCCTTACAACAGTCTCCTATTCTTATGACTTTCCCCTCATTACATAAAAAAAATGACTCCCTATAAGTATGTGAATCAAATGACATATATGAAAGGACACACCCTTTCATACATAGAAGGGAGTTACAGATAGTTTTCTTCCTAAGGACACACCCTTTGGTTTAATAAATAATTACAAATGAGAATCCTTAACAATACTAAATGACACTCCAATCGTGTGTCTTATATTCTCTGCCTTGATAAAATTCTTTAGAAAATATCCATCATCTTCTCATTATCTCCTGTATACAAGATAAGCCAATCAAATTCCTTGATTTAAAATTTAAAACATATTCCACCTTAGCTTTTAGTTTGAAAAGTCAATAATCTTTATTTCCTTATACTTGTTTAAAATAATTCATTTAAATCAAAGTACTTCCATCTTTAAGAAAATAATTTTGCGAACATAACATCCTTTTATATAAAATAATGCTTTATCCTAAAATATATATTCAAAACACTTATTTAGGATAGATATACATAAATTTTATGTTTAACACACATTCAAATAATAGATAAGTCAGTGTGATATGATAAGAAATACTTCCCTTTTATTATTCTTTCGGCCAAACTTCCTCCCTCGGCGAGTTGTTCTCATGTCCTATCGATTCTGTAGTTTCATCGATACCTTTTATTTTCGATGGGACCACTTTCGATTTCTTCGATGAACTTCATGTTGATGAAACTACTACTTTCAGTGAGTCCTTTTAGAGATCCATTATAGCTTAGGTTTGTTCGATAAGTCACTTAATGGATTTGATGACATGCCACCTGACTACCACTTCAGTTGCTAACTCATTTTGACCGTACCCACCATTTCACTTTGGTTCTTCTTTGTCACTGATCTGCAATAGATATTGATTGTGCAACTTTCTATAGCAGAATAGTGACAGCCGTTGGATCTCTTTCAACTTGCATGGTTGTTATCACACCTGGGCTGCCCACCTCATTTGCCGAGCCCATCACGTGTCACCTCTGGATTGGCTCCAGAGTCCCTGTCCTACCACCTTAGCATGACCAGACTCACCATTGGAATGAATCTCTCCCTTGTCACTTAGTAGCATTTTCATCTCACCCTAACTACCTCCTTAGCGGGCCCCACCACTTGGTCACCATGTCACGACGAATAAGCATCGCACATCTTCCGATCATGGTATAGCAACCACCGTCGGATCGACTCAGCTGACTGTCCGATCTTCCTTATCTACTTAGCTTTTAACCTTTCTTGAGTGGCTCTCTCTTCTCTTTATCTATCCATGCCGCATGTCACTCTTTGGTTCACTCATAGATCCACCTACCCACCACTTGGACCTAGGTTCTTCTTCTATGCTCCACCACGTGGCACATCCTGATTCGCTTGTAGATCCATTGGGATGACACCTCATCTGCCACCTTGGAAGTCACTATGTCACGGGGGATATACGTTGTGCAACTTCCTATAGCAATCACCGTTGGATCAATCTCAAAATTGCATACTTGTTAACCTCCCCTTTTCCACACGTGCTTAATCGCCAAGTCGTGAGGATTAACCGGTGAGCCTTTTCTCATTATGGTATAGCGACCACCATTGGATCTTTTCACCCGACCATCAAATCTACCTGACTTGTTTGATCTTTAGCCTCCATCCTCGCCAGTCTGTCGTAAAACTTTGGACGCCTTGAGATGTGCATGCACGCAGGGTCCTCTGGGTTCAACCTTCTTCACACCAAAATCCTTTTGTCTTTCGACAGTTATCATACAGGCCACTTTGGATTTAAATGTTAAAAGAGTCTATCCCACAAACAATTTGGGATAAAGGCTTTCCCTCTTTTGATGCAACTCCATGTTCTTTAGTTATGTTCCTGTGAAACAATTTACTAACATCCTCCTGAAAAGCTCTAAATTTAGATTTGTCTTTAGAAAACATATCAAACAATCTCATATGAATCTGAAATTCAAAACGTAGGTCTTGAGATATACATTAAATAAAAAGGAATAGTTAATTTGACCTGAAGTGTTGAGATGAAAAAAAATTATGGTTCAAAAAGGTATACTTGGCTTGATTCCAGAATTTGTGAAACATATACATACCTCGAGTTGACCTCTTGATGGATGCATCAACCCTGGTCTCTGCAAGTTAGAATTGAACAAACTTACTTAATTATAGATGTTACACATGATTGAGCATAGAAATCTATTTTTTGGCATAAATCTGGAACTCTAAAATTTGAAAATTTTAGGGTTCCAACAGTACCAATAACATTTTTATCCTTAGGTCTAGGCATAAGTTCCCAAGTGTTATTCTTTTCAATCTGATCTAACTCTTCTTCCATGGATCTTATCTAGTAATCATCTTTATAGGCATCAACAACATCTTTAGGTTCAACTTTAGGAATCAAATATAATTCTTTTACAACTAACCTTCTTCTAGTCATCACACCTTTATTCTTATCACCAATAATCTGATTCTCAGAATGATTCAAATTAACATACCTCAGAGTCTTCTATTTGTTCTGATCCTCAGGTTCTTGAACATCTTCACCAGCAACAATATCTGCATTAATAGTCTCTATCGGATCATTCTACTTAGGCTCTTCAAGCTTAATAGGAGCTAAAACAATGTATTGACCATCATCATAAGCTCTGATGTCCTTCCCAAGGTTCTCATCCACCTTCACATTTGCACTCTCAACTATCTTTCTTAGTCTCTTATTATAGCACCGGTAGGCTTTTCTCTTTGTAGAATATCCCAAAAAGATACCTTGATCACTTATAGCATAAAACTTTCCAATATCCTCATCTCTCTTGATATAACATTTTCTACCAAAAACTTTGAAATATTTCATAGTAGAAAAATGACCAAACCAAAGCTCATACGAGGTCTTACCAGTATCACCTTTGATATGAACTCTGTTGAACATGTAAACAACATTGATAATAGATTCTCTCCAGTACACCTTTAGAACATTTCCTTCAATCAACATAGTTCTTGCACCATCCAAAATAGTATGGTTCTTTCTCTCAACAACTCCATTATGTTGTGGGGTTCTAGGAGTAGATAGCTGTCTTCTGATTCCATGCATCTCACAGAATGAATTGAACTCATCAGACTAGAATTCTCCACCTCTATAAGATCTCAGACACTTTAGCTTCAATCCGGACTCAGTTTCAACTTTAGCTTTGAATATCTTAAATTTGTCAAATGCTTCTGATTTTTCCTTCAAAAAGATAGCCAACATCATCCTGGAATAATCATCAATTAGTAGCATAAAGTATCTATCACCCTGCACACTTCTAACATTTGTAGGTCCACACAAGTCAGTATGAAAAAGATCTAGTATTCCATGAGATGTATATTGTTTTTTCTTGAAATAAATCTTTGTTTTCTTACCCAACTGACATTCCTTACATACCAAATTAACATGTTTAACAATCTTAGGAAGATCTCTAACAACTTTTGTAGAAATGATCTTAATCAATGAATCAAATTTTACATGACACATTCTTCTATGCCACAACCATCTCTCATCTATCTTAGAAATCAAACAACTTTTCTCATTAGTATTCAAATGAAAAATGTTACCTTCAGTCTTAGTCCTGGATGCAATCTCTATACTGGAGGCATTTAAGATCTTGCACTTTTCATAACCCTTATCAACCATTTTTCCAATACTCAAAATATTATGCTTCAAACCTTCAATATACAAGACATCATCATTGTTATTCTTACCATCAAAAGAAAGAGAACCTCTCCCAAGATTACATAGGCTTTGTCATCTCCAAATCTAACTATTCCACCATCATACCTTTCCATGCTTACAAATTTTCTTTTATCACCAGTCATATGATTTGAAAAACCGTTGTCAATCACCCATTCACCCTTTTCTTCTACCTTAGCAGCCAAAGCTTTCTCCTTAATAGAATAGCTAGTGGAATCAATAGGTACATTTCTATCTTCTTTAATGGCAATAAACACAACTTCATCTCCTTCTGATTTATCATCTATAACACCTTCATCTGCAACATAATAACAGTTCTTCTAGTTCCTAAACTTTTGGTTAGACTTATAAGGCTTATCATAATTTTCATGCTTCTCATATCTATCATTCCTATCATGCTTATCAAACTTATCATGTCTATCATACTTAGCTATTCTCTCTAGGCATCTAGAAGAAAAATGTCCTATCTTATTACAAGAAAAACATTTCAAGGGCAACTTTCCATCATACTTACGGACACCTTTAGGCAATCTTTGGGCAATCAATGCTTCAAGCTCATCAAGCACTCTTTCTTAATTTTCTATTTCTCTTGTTTCTCTTTCATATCTGGATATCCTGCACTCATTAGGATCATATTTTTTCTTACCAGATATAGATGTTGATGCTCTAAATGAGGTCTCAAACTTTCCATGTGACTCTCCAAATTCACTCAACTCAAATACAACAAGTTTTCCAACCAACACATCTCTTGTTACTGTAGTCACACTCTGGATCTCATCAATAGCAAAAACCTTATGTTTATAAGAAGGAGGCAAAGATCTCAACACTTTAGCAACAATATCATCTTCCTCAGTCTTTCCACCAACACATTGAATACCAAGGACAAGTTCATTTACCTTAGCCATGTATGAATGTATGTTCTCATCATCTCCCATTTTCAATGTCTCGTACTTTCCTATCAAACTCTACAACTTAGCAACTTTCACTTGACTATCACCTTCATACAAGATCACAAGATTCTACCAGATCTCATATGTGGTATGAAGTCCCATAAAATTTGTCATTACAGAATTAGTAAGGGTACTAAGCAATGCTGCCTTCACTTGAATGTTATATTCTTCTTCGTTAACTTCATCAGGAGTAGATGGTCCATTCTGAGGAACAACATAGACATTCTTAGTAATCTTCTAGTAATCCTCTCCAAGACATTTCAAGTGCACCTCTATCTAGCTCTTTCATATAGTATAGTTACTTCCATCAAACCTCAAATTGTCCTTCTTAAAATTAATACCTTGAGCTTCCATCCTGGATCTCCTCAAGTGATTAAACTTCTAATAGAGGATCTAGCTCTGATACCAATTGTTAGCAGCAATCAAGAAGGAAGACTAAGAGGGGGAGGTGAATCAGTCTTCCCCTAGATCTATTAAATTATGCTCCAAAATAAAAACTAATAAACTACAACAATAAATAGATAAGCAAATTAACAGCACAACACACAACACCAAGATTTTGACATGAAAAACTCGGTTAAGGGAAAAACCATGGTGGGAACCTACCCATAGTAAGATGATACTCTGCAGCAGTATGTGAAAAATATTACAACAGGAAATACACATGCATTCAGGCACACTACCTAGAGTTCACTGCTCAAAAGATATTTTATCGAAAAGCTACAACCCTTAGGGAAGTCTCATTGACTTACAATATGATTCAAACTACAATCTGGAAGAAATGAAGTGCAATGATAGCATCTACAAATGTCTAATGAGAGTTTCGGTTAATCATAATTTTCTGCCCTCCAACACCAATCTCACCTTAACACTTTACTGAATGATAAATTTCTTGTTCGGACATTCACCTCTCTCTGATAATGCAGACACAATACTGACACAAAACTAAGTGAATAACACACCTATATACACAATTCATCAACCTTGATAACAAGGTCAGCTAAACCCTCAATCCTCAACTCACAATATTATATTAAACGATACAAAGATTGATCAATGGACCAATATAATGATTTACATTACATAGCATGGACCTAATTCAAATTTCCAAATGAACACATCCACCGGAAATCACACCAAGATCAACCGCAACACGCTACACCATCGGAAATACTGCATAACATGGAAATCATCACTGGTTGATGAAAACCACCAAAAATCACATAATGATCAATGTGGATCACCAAAACAAATAGAACATGACTAGGAAACACTATCAAGCACATTATAATCATCACCAATAGTTGCACCAACACCACTTATCAAATCTTCATCTATCAACATCAGAAAGCTCAAGAACGCAACAAATCAGCAACTTTCATGAATAAAGATAACTTGCGGGGCACCAAATCATGAGAAGATTATCCCATACAATATCCCAAAGCCTCAACACAAGATCTGATCACACCGGATTCTGAAAAATAGTGATCAACAAAACCAAACTACAAAACCGGATCAGAAGATCTTCCCAAACTCACTGGAATAAATCACAAGAATATGTTGACATCAATGAAAACAACATATCCTAGTAGCAACAATGAACAACCATATCCAACATACACTTCATTGATCATTCCTTGCATCTTCTCCCACTTTGATGTCTTGTTGTTCTATTTGTGCATGCTCAATATGCACCTTTGGATCGGTGTCCTTTTCCAACCACTCCTTTAAGAGCTTCACTTTTTCTTCAAAATCCACATCTCTTTCCTTTGGCATAAGAATTTCATCCACAATTCCATTTGTTGGAATCTTTGGCATGCCTTCATGAGATAATTCTCCATCTTTTGTACCTACTTAACTTGCATTCACAAAAATCTCATTAATTTCAAAAATATGAGACTCTTGGATCTCATCAGCATTTGCATCCTCATCTTCATGAAGGATTGGTCCCTATTCATGTTTACAATATTGAACTCTCATTTCAACTACCTGTTGTTCTTCATCCTCAACTGAACACTCAACTCATGCTTTAGTTTCTCTTGCAACATATGCCACTTCACCTTCTTTCATATGATCTATCCATATATTTGGTCTTCATTACTTCCTTGTAGCATTTCCATTAGTACACTAAGTTCTACTTTCATCTCAGCTGGTTCCCTCTCAAACCTTTCACCACTCATCTTTCCATGGCTTATACTTACACCCTTGCTATGAATACCATTAGTCATCATCCTTCTCCCTTTGTGAGATTCCTCTTGCTCACTGTGAGCTGCAAACAAGCCCATGTAACAAGCCTTCTCCATTAACTTGTTACCAAATACCTCACAAAGATTCCTCCTTATCCTAGCTTCCTAGTATTCCTATGGTTCTCTCACCTAGAACATCCTTGAGCACTCCTTTCTCTCTCAACTATTGCACTTATCTCAACTCTTGAGAACTTTATTTGTTCTTTGTTAGAGCTCTCCTAGCTGTAATCAATGACACCATGTCTTCTTCCACTACTGCTAGCTATAATTAACAATGCCAGCTCAATTTAGTTAAAAACATAAAGACCAATTCACCTATTGTCCTATCTCATTATAACACATATTGTTGAAATCATTCCACTACTTCTATTGGCTGCAAATCTACTATTTGGACAACCAACTATCCTACTTTTCAATCCAAAAGAGTGTAAGTACCAATAGGTTTTTAATGCTATTGGAAATCATCCACTTTCCCAAAAAAATCCTTGCTCAGCAATAAGATACAGGAAATTAAGTGTTCCTATAACTATACACTGAAAATTAGTTATGTAGGATCTTCATATCATTCTTTGTGTTTACCCTTACACCAATTATAATTTAAAACACAAACCACATTCCCAACTATTTTCTCATGCAAATTTACTCAATCTATAGTCTAATATTGGATGTTCACATACTCAACTCTCTACTTGTGGTGCCCAAACTTCTAGGCAAAAACATAACAACATATTTTTTTTAAATAATGCTTAATTACTTGTGATCTACGTAAAGTTAGATGTGACAGTTCACTTAGTTTCACTAAATAGATATCTTAAGTGTCAATTTAATTAGGCCTTTAAAGCGAGCGATTAAATATTTTATTTAACTAGGAGACTTTAGAACTGCTCCCAAGTTTATAAGCAATTTAATAATTAAATTATTTAAATTTTAACCAAGTGTTGAAAACCATTTAATTTCTCTTAAATATAATTCCTAATAAATTATATTTCAATTTTCTTTTAATTTACTAATAATTCCCATTGTTAATTTAAGCTGATTAAAATATTCCAATAATAACAAAACAACTTTAATATTAATTAAACCGCCCAATTAAAACCTTCAATTTTAACTATATTAGCTTTAATATAATTTCCTTATATTTGATTTAAAAATCATAAATATTATCCTACCAACCTTTATTATGTTTTTTTCACCACAAATAATTATTTAAATACCTATACTTAGGTGCATGCAAAATATATACAAATATATAAGTTTAATCTATACATTCATATATATATATTTGGTTTTTTATAAATGTATCCAAAAATACCTTAGATAAAACTCCCCTAACATATTCACTAAATATTTTAAATATATGCCAATGTATTCATATACATATAAAACCTACCTTTTACATGTATATAAATACACCCCCATATATTTTGTATATCTTAATATGTTTACTTTATTAGAAAAGTAAATCCCTTTATTTTTTTTTGAATATGCCCTAACTTTCAAATTTGGTAGGGCACCTTCTTTATAAAAATAACTGCTTTCATACTCCTTGCAAACCCTAACCGTAGTCAGGGATTTTTATTTTCTTTTACACATGATGCAGGGCGGATTTTATTTTTTTGTAGGGCCCAAGGTTTTCCATGGCGGTCGTATCGAAGTGTTGCAGGGTTAACAATGGGGGGGGATTCACCCTATGGGTTGCGGCCCACAGTGGCAGCCATGACCATCCCTGTGGGACACGACCCACAGTGGCTACCACGACCATCCTTGTGGATGCGGCCCATAGCGGTGGTTGCATTGTCCCCTATGGGTCGTGGTCCACAACGATGGTCGTGTCGTCCCTGTGGGTCACGGTCGCATTGCCCTTGTGAGGTGCTCCCCCCAGCGGTGGGGATGGGGTTGAGCCCTACTCCCCTACCTTACCATCCCATGATTTATTAATATTTTTTTTTGTTTAAATTTTTATTTATTTTTAATGAAATATAAATATAAATATATATATAAATATAAATATATATATACACACACACACACATATGTACATAGATATACATATACATATACATATACATACATGTGTGTGTGTGTGTGTGTGTGTGTGTGTGTGTGTGTGTAATATATATATATACTCACTGTGCATTCTTAGTGAGTTATTCCAGTTTATTTTATTAAACAACATTACTTTGTTTTATATATATATATATATGTGTGTGTGTGTGTGTGTGTGTGTACACATTTATATATATATACACAAGGATAAGCTCACTGTTTTTTTCCAAAACAGGTTTATTTATCAGCACATTAATTCCATTATATATATATACACTCACTGTGTAAACATCGTGTCTTTTTTTCTTTCTTCTAGATTAGTTTATTTACATCAGCATTAGTTTTAGCAACCATATAAATGTACAAATACATGTTTTAAATATGCAGTTTTAATAGGATTTCAATAACCATCAAGATTTACAAGATGGTTCATATATATATATATATATATATATATATATATATATATATATATATATATATATATATATATATATATATATATATATATATATATATATATATATACACACACACACATACGTTTCTATTTGTTTAAATAACTATTTTATGGAATGAAGTTTATTTTTTGTTTATCTACTTCCTGATTTTATATTTTGATTTAATCTCTATAATGCTGAAAGTATAATGTTGACATATATATATATATATATATATATATATATATATATATATATATAGATATGTATATATATATATATATATACATATCTATATATATACATACATATATATATATATATATATATATATATGTATGTATATATATAGATATGTATATATATATATATATATACATATCTATATATATACATATATATATATATATATATATACATATCTATATATATACATATATGTATATGTATATACATATACATATATGTATATAGATATATGTATATGTATATGTATATGTATATAGATATATGTATATACATATACATATATACATATACATATACATATACATATACATATACATATACATATACATATATATTTATGTATATACATATATATATGTATATGTATATGTATATGTATATGTATATGTATATGTATATGTATATGTATATGTATATGTATATATATATATGTATATATATATATATATATATATATATATATACATATATACATATATATATACATATATATATATATATGTATATACATATATCTATATACATATATGTATATATATACATATATCTATATCTATGTATGTATGTATATAAATATATCCATGAGTCTATTTAAATAAAAACAAAACAATAGATACAATGTACTAATCTAAGCATTTAAAAGAAATGTATATTTTCACTTTTCTCTAAATGGTGGATTTAACTTTCTGATTTAAATTTATTACTTCTAATAGATTGACTACTAGCATATTTAAAGATAAATAAATTCTTTTAAATAAATAAATAAAGTGCAAATATATCCTTTTAAATCTACATGTTTAGATTAATTACTAAATAGGTTTAGACAACAAAACTAAATAAGGAGATAAATCTGCAATTTATTAAAATGTATTGCTACTCATTTCTTTTCTGCAATAGCTATTACAGCTGAGAATAACACTACAAATTTAACTCTTTTTCAAGCTAATAAATAAATAAAACAACTAAGTAAATACATTTTTCTTTCTTTTCTTTGAATACATTGATTACAAGAGAATACATGGAACTTACCTTCTTTACATCTTTTTTTGAAAATGACTAAATACTGTACGTTAGGAAATAGGAAATCATCACAAACAACACACACACATATGTACATAGATATACATATACATATACATATACATACATGTGTGTGTGTGTGTGTGTGTGTGTGTGTGTGTGTGTGTGTGTGTGTGTGTGTGTGTGTGTGTGTGTGTGTGTGTGTGTGTGTGTGTGTGTGTGTGTGTAATATATATATATACCCACTGTGCATTCTTAGTGAGTTATTCCAGTTTATTTTATTAAACAACATTACTTTGTTTTATATATATATATATATGTGTGTGTGTGTGTGTGTGTGTGTGTGTGTGTGTGTGTGTGTGTGTGTGTGTACACATTTATATATATATACACAAGGATAAGCTCACTATTTTTTTCCAAAACAGGTTTATTTATCAGCACATTTATTCCATTATATATATATACACTCACTGTGTAAACATTGTGTCTTTTTTTCTTTCTTCTAGATTAGTTTATTTACATCAGCATTAGTTTTAGCAACCATATAAATGTACAAATAAATGTTTTAAATATGCTCATTGCAATGATCTATCCTAAACAACACTCAATAGAGACATGAAATAAAAACATTCAAAACTAGAAATTAAGCAAACCAAAGGTATGATTTGAATGCTCCTTCATGCGGCTCCATTGTTCTTCTTTCCTCTTCAAATAGTTTGGTTGTGGATCTCACCTACAAGTGCACACACCTAATGTGAAAGCAAGATTGATATTGGCACAGGAGTACTAGAAGAAGTGATTATTTCTCATTATCTGATTCTATGATTATGTGATTGCAAAAGTGATTACCAATTAGCCTTGATTGATGAAGATCATCCAATTTATAGAAAAATTGGAGAAAAGACAAATTAGCATGAAATGAATATTGGAAGCAATTAATTTCAAAAATGGCACAATTGAGTGGAAAGAAGAAGGTTATGACACCTTCTATGTCATGAATTATGACATATTGCCAATGCAAAGCTTAGAGGACTAGAACCCTATGACATCTTGCTATGCCAAGAGTATGACGCATGAAGCACAAAAATAGGGAGCACTAAAGACAAGTTAATTAGGTGGAAATTAAAATTAGGAAATTAGAAAATAGGTGGAAATTAGGAATTAGGAATTAGGAAATAATGAAATTAGGTAAATTAATTAATAATTTGTCATTTATTAATTAATTCACAAAGAGGAATAATTAGCCAATTAAATGAACATTTAATTGCAATGAGAAGACTTAGGATAAATAAACAATTTATTAATCCTAAAGGAAGAAATGACACACACAAGGTTAAATGATTAAATCACAAAACCCTAGAAGATGAATTAGGTCTTGAAAGATAATTGACTCGATTCAATTTGATTTTGGATTGATAAATGACCAATATGATAAATGATTTGGTTGATCAAATGTGCCAATTGACGAGGAACAATGACTAATTGATCCAAATTGACATGATTGAAAAGGACAAGGATCGATGATGAATCGATCACAATATGACAAGATTAACAAGGACAAAGATCGACCCAAAATCATGATTGAAGATTGTTGTCGACAAGACCAAATTTGAGAGCGAGATGAAGGAAGAATGCAGAAGAAAGACTCGATGTTCGCAAATGATAAAAACCAAGTATGAATCATAGGAGAAATGTTAATGCGACACAAAAACCTAAAATGAGGCAATGCGCAAATGTTAAAGTATTACTCCGCAAGCGTTGACCATGTTAATGTCTACTAGCAGGAGACAAATGAGGACATGGATTCCCTATTGGATGGGGAAGAGTGTTGGAGCGGATGGCGACAGAGGGGACAGTGTACGCATGGGGACCATGTGTACTGGCTATGCTCTATTTTCAGCTGCATCAGATAGCATATCAAGGAGTTCAGACGTTGAGCTGTGGGGTTACATTGCTACAGGTATGGGCATTTGAACACATAGCCATATGTCGACCGATCACAGATAGACAGGTAGCACCACACCGACCATATGTGTACTGCTATGGTGGAGCATTGAGACAGGGTCCTTTTGGATATATATTGTACTGGCGACATGAGTTAGACCGACTGAGAGAGTTCATATGGAGGCCATATCGTGATTGTCCGGGATGGTCAGATGACAGTGAGGAGCTACCGTATTGTAGACAGGAGAGGTACCTGATTGGGCGACCAATGAATTGCCAGAGAGTAATTGAGTTGTACCTACCAGAGAGAGTCAGACGACAATTTGGAGAGAGGCAGGATGTACCTAGGAGGACTGCACACTTTGCCTGATCTCACAGAGAGACGAGTCAGTGGGGGAGTATGATTCAGCCACACATAGCATATACTGATTTTTCACAGCTATAGCAGAGATAGTGGGATTGGGGATCAGATGTGGTGGACGCTGGGACGACAGAGGAGTATGATAGATGGTTTGCATGATGGCGACTAGTGCCATTGGCAGATCCGGATATTCCAGTACCGAGGCGACAGGAGGACTTCCCACTCACAGGAGAGGAGGAGGGAGATGATGAGGACGAGGAGGATGAGGATAGGGATGAGGATGAGGACAGGGATGAGGATGAGGACAGAGATGAGGATGGTGGGGACGATGAGGACAGAGATGAGGATGGCGAGGATAATGAGGATGGTGAGCAGGAGGCATTACAGGATATACCCATAGAGCCAGAGACAGCTAGGACAAAGGAGATGGAGATGTGCAGGGCTATCATAGCGAGTCAGCAGGATCACATTGCGACTTTAGAGAGAGAGCATGAGTAGTTCAAAGCGGAGATAGCCAGACTCACAGTGGCTCGAGACACAGCAGTAGCACAGGCACAACGAGAAGGTCAGAGAGTCACTGAGTATATTGGGTCGATCCGGGATGCCAACGTACGTGAGCTAGGACAAATGCTGGTAGAGACCAAAGAGGAGATATGCCATTGGAGGACACTATATGAGAGTGCAGTTCCACCAAAGCAGAGAGCACCTTCATATCGGGCACGATCAAGGACAGAGAGTAGGGCACGCTCTCGGAGGTCATTGAGTAGCATGGGGGTGAGTGGACCTATGAGACCACCACAGCCAGGACCAGGAGGGACATCATCCGCAAGACATGGGAGGGATGAGGAGGACAGAGGGAGCACCCAGTGACAGAGGCACGTGCTCCTTAGGACAGACAGTGGACATTATGTAGTTTGACATTTTGTAGTCAGCCTGCGGGCCAGACTTAGGACAGACAGTCTGATTTTGTACTCTGATATTATGATGATATATGATATGATATGCATCGATATGATGAGATGCAAATGACTTATGTGATTTTCCATGTATGGATGACTTATGCACTATTGATGTATCATTATGGAATATGTATGGATGTGTTTTTGTTTATGTGTTTTTGATGCACTGAGAACATGAAATGGATAAAATGCTTGATATGGTGCTTAATGTAATGCAAATGTACTAACCAAATGGATGCAGGATGCAGTATGTATGGTTGGAAATCGGAGCACTAGACCGAACTGACTATCCAAACTGATGGAAGAAATGTTAGTAAGAAGAAAATGAGACAGAAGACAGTTAAAGATGAAGAAAAACTTGCTTTCAGTAATGCACTTTGTAGGTGAGAACCTTTATTTTTATGTAGCAAAATGGATGCGTAGCATCATGGCATTGAAGGCCAGAGCTGAAATGCAACCCCTTTTTTGCAAAAGACAGACACATCATAGACAAACAACAATCACAATCAAAAAGAAAAGGACCATGAACCATCCCGGTCACTCTAAATCACTCAGTGACATCATCGAGCAACATAGGAACATGATCGAAGATAAATCAATAGAAAGATAAGATGCACAAATTCCAACAAATCAAACAAACACCTTGATCTTTGTTGTCAAAAGTTGAACGTGCTGATAGGACGATCATGATGTCTGGTTTCAGGACATGCGGTACCTTGTCTAAGACAGGACACAGTCTGGTTTCGAGTATACCACACCCTGTATAAGACCCATGATAGTAGAGCCAAGGACAAATGATTTTGATGGTAACGTTCGATTGATATGACAATTTTGATCAGTTTGAATGTCTGGTTTTGATTGAAAAAGTTCATCTGTTTATGCATGATTTCATTAAAGCACGAGTGTTTAATTGCGAGTGTCGTTGGATGGATTCTCGATGACTTGTCTTATGCACAAAAGGGGATATTTATTGACAAAATGCTTGTGTTTTGGATTTTAATGTTTTGAAAAAAAAATTTGTTCATTTTTTTCAGGACTTTATATGATTTTTTAGGGATTTTTTTTTTTCAGGACTTAATTTGATTTTTTTGGATTATTTCAGGACATTTTTCATTTTTTTTTGAATTATTTCAGGACATTTTTCAATTTTTAAGAGATTTTTTCAGGACATTTTTCAATTTGTTTATGATTTTTTCAGGACTTTTTTCAATTTTTTTGTTAATTTTTTCCAAACATTATTTGATTTTTAAGATCTTGCCCCCAGTGTCTAGCAAGGCAAGGAATATGACGGGTGAATAAATAGGCTTGCTGAAATGATGGTGGATAGAGGGAAGACAAAGGCCTTTGATTATGGAGACAACGAGGATGCAATTTTCAAGGGCTATTGCGTGATGGGACAAGAGACTGGATATGACAATGTAAAGCAGGAACATGGCATGAGGGACATGTCAAGAGGTTTTTTTGAAACCATGTTTAAATTTTGCGTCCTTATGTCAAATCAAGATCAAGGAATGAAAAAGAGTGTATGGATAGTGATAAGATATGGATAGGATAAGCAAGACCAAGAATGGATAAGGGACATGGATTGAAGGTCGGGATAGGATACGGGATAGTGGAAAAAAGTTGCAATAAGCTAGGGAATATGGATGAAAGGTTGTAATAAGCAAATGGATAAATACCAAAAGCTATGATAGACTGAAAGATGCAAATAAGATGCATGATGCTCATGACGATCCTCAGCCTTGTCAAGATCAAATGTAGAAAGGGAAAATGAACATGAGGGATGATAGGACAAGGAAGGGTAATAGGACATGGTATGATAGGATAGTGAAGGGCAATAAGATATGAAGGAGGAAACCTGCCCCCAAGTGTGGTGTGCAAGAAGTTCATAGATTACGCATGATGCCCGTTTGCCAGGTTTTCATCACGGTACTTGCCCAAGGCACCTGTTTGCCAGGTTTTCACTAGTGGACGAATTATTTTTCTTTACTTTTTTCTTTTGTCTTTTTTTTCACTTTTTTTTTTCATTTTGACTTTTTCAATAGAAGATGGACACATGATAGGGGATGGAAGAAGGACTCAATTGTCTTTTTGTTTGGATGGTAGCCTTGAAAAGAAAACGGACCATGACCTTTAAAAGTATGCTCAAAGATGTTGGTAGGATGAGGACATGGAAAATGAGATGAAACTAAGGCAAGGATTTATGCAAAGGATTGGACTAGAGGGATCGAAGGATGGAAAATATGCATTGGATAATGGATAGGGTATTGGAAGAATTGGGCTTGAGCGGATGGAAATGAAGGCAAGATCGACATTGGCACACACCTTGAGGGGTGATGGACTGAAGGAGGAAAAATGGATCTCAGATTGTGAGATTTGGATGGAGGAAAGGCTATGGATTTTGGGACATAAGGGCCCAAAACGGATGAAGAAGGTGATGGAGGAACAAATTTGAGAGGGTTGGATGGAGGAATAGCAACTTTGGATGCCAAGTTGGATGTTTCTTTAGGCTTTTGTGCTTCAAGGAGCCGCTTAGGGATCCACATGGTTTTTGATTTTTCATGATTTTGTGGTTCCTTGTTGTGCATTGCTTGCACAAGGGATTTAGGAACCCATATATATTTTGACTTTGCTTTATTTTTCTCAGTGGGCCTTTGTAACCTTTTGGATTTATTTTTTTCTTTATAGATCATATTGTTCTTTGTTTTGACATGTCGATTATATTGGACATGTTGATCCTTGCATACATGTGGATTTCTAGACTTATGACTTTTATACTTGGCATCCAAATTGCTTGGAGGGGGAAAGGAATGTGTGGATGGATATGAATGAAATGGAGTTCTTTTGGATGGATGAAATTTACTCAAGGATGTGTGCCTTTGCTGACCTTGCATAAAGGATGAAGGGATATAAGGACCTAAGATGGATGGAAGATATGAAGGGGAAGGTGTATGTTTTGATTTTGATGGAGGGATACCAACGCCTTGAGAGTGAGTTGTGTAGACATGACCCTGAAGATCTTCTTTAATATGGAGGGGTTCTTTCTCATGAAGGTCTACTCCTTTGCCTTTATGAATATCTTGACTTTTAGGATACTCTTTTCTTTGGGAAGAAGACGCAAGTCCATTATGAGGTGGATATGATATGAGAGAAATAATGAGATCTTGAAGTGGACCGGATTGCACCAAAGTGGAAGAACCCATTGTGCATGTCGAGGGTTCATGAACATCTTGCACTGACATGTTAGAATCATGAGGGGGATTAGGATCATGAGGGGGACTAGGATTGTGAGGGGGACTAGGATTGTGTAGTGGACATGGTTCAATGACGGGCTCTTCAAGAGATGGAATGGGAGAAATAATGGGATCATAAAAAAAAATGATATCTTGGAGTGTATATGGAGCATTAAGACGTGGAGATGGAGGAACAAGTGGATCTTGTGGAGGATCTGAAGGAATGATAGGCTCTTGTGTTGGAAATGAATTTGGAATGATAATTTGATCTTGACAAGGAGGAAGATCATTGGAATCCTCTTTAAAGGTGCTTTGCTCTTGACTTTCAATGGGATCATCATAAAGGATAGAAAGGATATCTTGATCTTTCTTAGGAAGTGGAATGTCAATGGGATTTGAAAGGACATTGTGTTCATGAAATGGAAGGGGATCGTTTGGGATTGGATGGACTGGGATATCTTGATCTTGCTCAGGGAGTGGAGTGTCAATAGGACTTTGGATAGGATGGACAAGAATAGGGGAATCATCATGAGTGTCTGGGAACATGGGGTCTTGGTCAACAATTGGATGGGATGATAAGGTTTTAGGATCTTGATCTTGATTTTCTTGAGGACTCATTTCTTCATGCTCTAAATTATCCTCTTGACATGGGGTTGAACTTTGGATATGCATGGGGGATTCTGACAAGGGATCAATGTTTTGGCATGAAGGAAATGCACTTTGAACATTTGTGATGGATTTTGGCAAGGAATCAATGCTTGAACATGAAGAAGAGGGACTTCGAATGGGGTCCTCTAAAATAGGTAATGGCAATAAAGTGCATGGTGGCATTGGGTCTTGTATTTCTGAAACATGACAAGGATGTGCATCATGAATTGGATTATCTTGGGAATCAATTATGGATAGCTCTTGGATAATTGCATCCTTGGGTGTATTGTTTGATGAGAACAATATGGAAGGTTCTTGTGAAACTTCTAGAGGTGTAGGGATAGATGCCACTGGAGAGTCAATTTGCTTGTGGGGGGATGAGGCATTGCTAGACATAATTGTATTATCTTGATCTTCCTCAAAGAACTCACTTGGTAGTTTCCTTAAGAGCATTGCAATAAAGCCACCTTTCTTTCAAGGTTTTGACATGGTTGTATCTGGAATTTGAACTTGTTTGGCAATAATTTGGTTTGATGTCATGTTTTGATTTTGAACTAGATGTTGATCAGATTGGTTTGACATGTTCAAAATTTGGCTTGGTGTGGGTTGCAATCTTTGTTTTTGAATGTTTGGTAGTGGTTGTTGTTGACATTGATATTCCACCATTGGTTGAACCATTTGTTGACATTGTATAGTTGGTTGGACATATTGTTGAAATTGAACCATAGGTTGTATTGGTTGCGTATGTTGGACAATTGGTTGTGATGGTTGAAAATTTGATTGATAGTAAACACCTTCTTGTTCTTGTTGTGGAGGCATATAATGTTGAAATTGATGTTGTCTCTTTTCTTGAAATTGTTTCATCATCTCTATTTGGGAGAGGAGAGCTGGTATGTCTGATCGTTCAAGAAGAGATCTTACATCAATTGGCTCAATCTTTGGATTTCGACCTAGAAATTTTCTAAACGTTTTGGACATTTGTGATCTATTCTTCTCAATGTTTTTCACTCTTTGTTCCAATATCTCTTCTTCTTGAGCTAGTTTCGCCTCTAGTTTTTGTATTTGGAGACTTGTTTCATCATAAAAAGTTTGATCAATGTTGCTTTGTTGTTGGGTTGAATAGAATTGTGATTGCATTGTCAGCTGATATGTCAAACTTTGTTGCATCATTGGTGCTTGGAACCTTGTTTCAATAGACATGTCACTATGCAAATGCAATATTTTTGGAATTTTTCAAGGATAATATATGATATGCGACTAAATGCAAACTAAATAAATGAAGATGCAATCTATGGCAAGAATGCAACCTATGTTTTTGGTTGTTTTTCAAGATTTTGACAAACTTTTTGGAATGCAAATCTAAAAGAGACCCTTAGGAAATTGAAATGATGTCTAGACCTCAAAGGACAAAAGGACCAAGTGACAAAAGGACAAATGACAAAGTCTCCCCTATATGCTTGGATACTAAGCTAGGTTTGACCAAATGACAATAATGACATAAAGAGAAAAGGCTTGATAAGGTCTAGACTTCTTAACAATGACTTAGGGTTTATCAAAGATTTGGACTACTCAAGTATGACAAAACCTAGTTTTGACACTATATGCAAAGGGACAATTACTATGCAAATGACCCTAATACGATATGATAATGACCTAATCTTAATGAAGGGACCTAGGGTATGCAAATATGAATGTATGACAATGGTATAACTTTAATGCAAGAGGACACATGCAAATGTATGACCCTTATTGATATGCAAAGGAGTATGACTTAGGTGAAACCTAACCTTGGTACTTGACAATGACTTTGCAAAATGCAAACCTAGGATGAACCTAAATCTAAGTGACATGAATGTTGAGACAAGATTTTGAACAATGTTTGACAACCATGTTTGAAGATGTTTTGAAGTTTGTTGGATGAAATGCTCTTATGTTTAATCTTATGTTGGATCAATTGGCCTTGCTTTTTGAAATGGGATGCAATTCAACTTTTGACAAGCAAAGAATACAAGATATTGCAACTTAGACTCAAGACAATCATGCTCATTTCCACATTTCTTATGGTAGGCAAAGACATTAGGTACTTGAGAGGTAGACTCATTATGAGATTCAAGGAGAATACATAGATGCTTGACCCCACGGCACTCACTTCTCAGGGCAGCCAAGCATCAGTCCCCATGGAAATCTCCCCATGGCGAACTTATTATCTCTTCCAAGTATCCGAATTTGTCCTTCTCAAGCAACTAGAAGGGTTTTTGGCCTCTAAAAACAAGGTATGTAGTAAGGATTTCTGTTAAGCATTACTCCTTGATGTCACGCAAGCATGATTGAGACATTAAGCCCATCAAGATACCAAACAAATGTAGTCACGCAAGCACAATTTAGACCAAGAGGCCCTACTTAGATGTTGATATGAGAAAGAGTCCAAGGGTCATCACTTCCCAAGTAACTGCAATTCCCACGTAACACTTCCTTCAAAGCTTTCGCTCATCGGGTATTTTTTTATAGTGAGTTAGAATGCCAAGGAATTCTATCCGTACTCACTTTGGGTCGTTCCCTTCTCACGATTATCACTTGCTTGCAAAAGCAAAGTGGTCGGGAAGGCAGGCCCTCTAAATGTGACACACAATCAACAATACAAGCATGGTATCGAATATCTGGATTTCTGATCACCCTAAGAAGGATGAGAGCATACTCTCCTACTCCAATGTCATACTCAACAATCAAAGAAAACAAATTTTCATTCCAACCTATTTAGAAAATCACTAGGTGCCTAAAAATTAAATGCAAACACAAAGTTTGATTGTTTCTCCAAGGCAACCTGCAAAAACCCAAGTTAGAAGTTTAATACGCTTATTCTTTGACTTTTGAATCTGCACAAAGCATGTTAGTAGTTTGATTTATTGTCTTTTCCATGTGTATGCCAAGATTTTGCATAGATAATTAGTACCAAAATCCAAAGCACAGGAAATAGAATGCAAAAACACAACAAATTTCAAGTAAACACTGCATTTTTTTTACCTCTGTTCTGGACTTTACACAGGCGCAGAACCCATGACACAAGCACAGAATTCAGGACACAAGCATAGAATGTCACCTACACAAGCGCAGAATGCTCAACACAGGCACAGGTTGCTTCACACAAGCACAGGAGTCTCCAGAATACCCTGCACAACCCTGTTTTTGGGTTTTTTTTGCCTGCAAATCAACTTGAGAGCACTCAAAACACCATAAAGAGGTTAGAAGGTTAGTTTTTCACATCAGGTTCACCAATTAATGTATGTTAGGAAATAGGAAATCATCACAAGCAATTCAAAATACTAATCTAGCTCAATCACAAAAGCTCATTGCAATGATCTATCCTAAACAACACTCAATAGAGACATGAAATAAAAACATTCAAAACTAGAAATTAAGCAAACCAAAGGTATGATTTGAATGCTCCTTCATGCGGCTCCATTGTTCTTCTTTCCTCTTCAAATAGTTTGGTTGTGGATCTCACCTACAAGTGCACACACCTAATGTGAAAGCAAGATTGATATTGGCACAAGAGTACTAGAAGAAGTGATTATTTCTCATTATCTGATTCTATGATTATGTGATTGCAAAAGTGATTACCAATTAGCCTTGATTGATGAAGATCATCCAATTTATAGAAAAATTGGAGAAAAGACAAATTAGCATGAAATGAATATTGGAAGCAATTAATTTCAAAAATGGCACAATTGAGTGGAAAGAAGAAGGTTATGACACCTTCTATGTCATGAATTATGACATATTGCCAATGCAAAGCTTAGAGGACTAGAACCCTATGACATCTTGCTATGCCAAGAGTATGACGCATGAAGCACAAAAATAGGGAGCACTAAAGACAAGTTAATTAGGTGGAAATTAAAATTAGGAAATTAGAAAATAGGTGGAAATTAGGAATTAGGAAATAATGAAATTAGGAATTAGGAAATAATGAAATTAGGTAAATTAATTAATAATTTGTCATTTATTAATTAATTCACAAAGAGGAATAATTAGCCAATTAAATGAACATTTAATTGCAATGAGAAGACTTAGGATAAATAAACAATTTATTAATCCTAAAGGAAGAAATGACACACACAAGATTAAATGATTAAATCACAAAACCCTAGAAGATGAATTAGGTCTTGAAAGATAATTGACTCGATTCGATTTGATTTTGGATTGATAAATGACCAATATGATAAATGATTTGGTTGATCAAATGTGCCAATTGACGAGGAACAATGACTAATTGATCCAAATTGACATGATTGAAAAGGACAAGGATCGATGACGAATCGATCACAATATGACAAGATTGACAAGGACAAAGATCGACCCAAAATCATGATTGAAGATTGTTGTCGACAAGACCAAATTTGAGAGCGAGATGAAGGAAGAATGTAGAAGAAAGACTCGATGTTCACAAATGATAAAAACCAAGTATGAATCATAGGAGAAATGTTAATGCGACACAAAAACCTAAAATGAGGCAATGCGCAAATGTTAAAGTATGACTCCGCAAGCGTTGACCATTTTTAGGTGTCTACAAATACAATAGGAAAATTTAAATATGTATATGAACAATGGAGTGCACTTGCATCACACTTAAACAACCACTTTAGGAGAATAGCTTATCTCCCTTCTCTAGATAAGTTGCAGACTTGCAAGTAAAGCTTTGGTTGTGACCATGGAGGCTCACCTCCCAACCTAGGCCTACTAGAGGCCACCCCTGAGCTAGGAGAACTAAGAACCAAATAGGTTACACACATACTCAATACACAAATACAAAAGAAACCAGATTTTACAAGGAAAACATTTCAACATTAAACTCCCAACCCAAGGCTTGCACATAATCACCAAGTGACTCAAAACAAGGGGTGAAGGTGGACCAAGTATCTAAGAGGAGAACTGCATTAAAACCATTGATAACCAAATGCCTTCACAAAGATAAAAATATCCATCTACTTGGTCTCTCACATGACCAAATACAATCCTTATGACCCCCAACGCTTCAAGCCAAACTCTCCTTATGACCCCCATATATATATATATATAACAGCAAGGCTCTTAAACCCTTGTTTATCCCTCTCTTCGTAGAAGAGAGAATCTACACCCTTAGACTGTCCTATAAACCCTCCACCCCAAGACTACTATTCCCTCCCAAGGGTGAGTTTAGTCTTGACTCTCATGTACAAACAAACAAGGAAATCCAAAAGAAACCAACTAAAAACAAATCAAAGCATAATAGAAACACATTAAAATCATAAACAATTTCAGATTTTTGCGAACACACAACATGAATGCAACTAATTGCTTGGGGATGAATAACACCAACCTTTACTCTAGCTATGGTATGTATGTTGTAGAAGAGATTCCCAATTCTCATACAGTCTCCTTAGCCAAAATTCTACTCTCAAATTTAAAATCCAACATAAAACTTATCTCCAAGATTGGAGAGTGGGTGATCAAAATCCAAAGTTTGAAAATCTCCCTTATGTAGGCTCTCCTCACACTTTCCAACTTCCTTGGAAAGGATGTGAGTTCCCATAGGTTGGTACTCCCAACCTCTTATATGGTTTCTAGAAATGGAAACTGAAAATGGTGGTTGCAAGATGGGGAAGTTCACCTAAACATCAAAAAGGAAGGTCGTCTACCCAAGAGTCAATCTTCTAAAAGTTGATTTTCGTCCATCTTGGAAAATCAACTTTTGAAGTGACTCCACAATCACATGTGAGTTGTCACATGACTAAAAATTCCCTTTACCCATAGGTATATCAAGTGGGCCTTCAAAAGTGACCTAAACTCAACCATAGGAGCTAGTTTGACCCCCCCAAAACCCACCTAAAGTTTGTCTACAGGTCAAACTTGATTTGACCAAACTAAAGGCTCTCTCACCAAGTTATCTTTTGGGAACACAACAAGATATTTGAAAATGCATTGGGTTTTAGAATTTCCCTCCTAAGGACATGTCATTTGCCAACTCAGAACACATCACAAGTGTCAAGTGACACTATAAGATACACTTGGCATGTCCTTCTAGGGAATAAATAAAATTAACAATTACAAATATGAACATACACTCAAGAATCACTATTATGAAAGTAAACACATCACATATGAGGTATTATCTCTCCAAATATACAATCTTTAGCTTTATTATCTCACATAGGTTTGGCCTTAGTTCTCTGTAAAATTCCATGGTCACATGGATCAATTTATTGCACATCTCATTTCAACATCAGTAGTCCAAAATCACATGAATATATATGTATATGAAAGGAAATACACATTAGACACATAATATAAATTTCACAAAATCTCATAAATTAATCCAAATTAAAAAACATTAGAGATAGCATTCAATTAACATTTTCCTAGAAAATCCATATGTAATCAATTTACTCAATTGCATCATATAAATCAACTCTCCATAAGACATGCATGAATGTATCATATCATCATCAATCATAAGTACTAAAATCATCATAAGATGGAATACATCATATCCAATGATATTAGATCACCTATCAAATAGTATCTAAATCCATAATGCATCAAAATAGTGTACCAAATAATAGGTCTATCATGAAAATAAAGGAAGTGCTATGATAGACTCGGGGTAGGGCCTCACACCATCCCCCCTCTAGGCATGAACTTCCTCTTGGAGTTCATCAAAAAGATGGGGATACTGAGATCTCATCCATGTTGCATCCACCCATGATGTTGTAACCTCATCATAACAATCCCACTGGACCCTAACCTGGTCCAGCTCTCGACCTAGAAGAGCTAGCGTCCAACAAGCCAAAATGTGAATGGGCTCCAAAGACAACTACCCGCCTGACTCCACCTACAAGGCATCTCAATCTAGAATATGAGACTCATCATAAATATATATCCTTAGTACAAACACATGAAACACATCGTGGATGTGTGACAGGCTAGGTGGCAAAGCTAAATGATATGCAACTGGTCCTATCCTCTCAAGGATCTCAAATGGTCCAACAAAGAAAGGTGCAAGCTTAGAACCCTTTCCACAATAGATTGGACTCTTAAGCGGTTGCACTCTCAAGAAGAATTTATCTCCAACCATGTAGCTATGATCTATCCTCTTCACATCTGCATACTTCTTCTGTCTATCTCGAGCCTCTCTAAGGCATTGTCTAATCAAATCCACCTGTTTCTCCATATATCAAACTAACTTAGGACCAATAGCTACTCTATCCTCAATGCGGTCACAACTCAAAGGTGTCCTACAAAGTCTGCCATACAATGTCTGATAAGGTGGCATCCCCAAGGAAGTGTGATGCCCATTATTATAGGAAAATTCTACCAAGTGAAGATACTCTTCCCATCCATTCTGATGATCCATGACATACATACAAAGTATATCCTCCAATACTCGGTTCACCCTCTTTGTCTGTCCATCCATTTTCAGATGATAGGTTGTGCTAAAGTTGATTTTGGTACCCAATGCTGCCCGTAATGCCTTCCAAAAGGAATAAGTAAAGATAGAATCCCTATTTGAAATGATCTTGCATGGAATGCCATGAAGTCTGACAATATCCTACAAGAACACCTATGCCACTGCTAGTGCTGTAAAAGTAGTTCGGACTGATGAGAAGTGAGATACTTTGGTCAACTATCACCATGATGGCATCACGATGACAAGATGACATAGGAAGACCAATGATGAAATCCATTGAAATTGTGTCCCACTTCTACTATAGTATCGCATGAGACTAGAGCAACCCACCTGGATGGCGGTGCTCCTCCTTAACTCTCTGACACTCAAGGCATCGAGCTTCTAGTTTTGTAATGAGTTGTTGCATACCCAACTAGTGATACAATTGCCTCAAATCTGCATGCATTTTCTTAACCCTGAGATGTGCTGCATAAGGTGCTCTATGAGCCTCAATCATAATCAAATCACATAATTTACCGAAAGAAGGTACATAAATGCACCCTCTATGGTGTAGTTTTCCATCAGACTCCAAAGAATAGTCTGCATATTTCCCTTCTAGGGCCTCCTAAGATCGCACTATCTGACACCTCTAAATACCACTCATCCTCAAGAAAGTGCTGCAATATGTAAGCTCTCAAATCTATATCTATAGACATGGAGTATATCTCATGACTTCTCCTACTCAAAGCATCTACAACTATGTTCTCTTTCCCCTTGATGTAGTGAACATCCAAATCATACTCACACAAGAACTCCATCCATCTCCTCTAACAAGCATTAAGGTTAGGCTGAGTGAATATGTACTGCAAGCCCTGATGATCAGAATGAAGCTCAAAGAGATGTTCCAAAAGAAAATGTCTCCATCTCACTAGTGTGTGCACCACTGCTGCAAGCTCAAGGTCAAGAGTAGGCTAGTTAATCTTGTGAGTCTTAATTTTCCTGGACTCATATGCAATAGCTCAACCACACTGCATAAGTGTCACTCCCAAACTATCCAAGGAAGCATCTGTGCATACCAAAAAATTGGCTGAGGCATCTAGCACAATAGGAATAGGTGCACTAGTAAGTGCCTATTTGGGATCTTGAAAGGCCCTCTCATACTTTTCTATCCACTCAAATTTATTTCCCTTTCACTGAATAGATGTGATAGGGTGTGCAACCCTAGAGAGCCCCTCAATGAAGCATTGATAATACTCTGCTAAGCCCATGAAACTCCTGACCTCTGTCACACTAGTTGGCGCTGGCCAATCCATAATAGCTCTAATCTTTGATGGGTCAACTAAGATCCCATCTCCTGATATGACATTCCCCAAATATCAGACCTCTGAATAGAAGCAAACATACTTAAACAAGCTACCATTCAATTGATTCTCTCTCAAACATTGCAATACCTGATGCAAGTGCTCTTCATGCTCTTCCTCATTCTAAGAATATATCAATATATCATCAAGGAATGAAATCATGAATCTATCAAGGAAGGTGTGGAATACACCATTCATGAGACTCATGAATACTACTAGAGCATTCATAAGGCCAAAAGGTACCACTATGAACTCATAGTGGTCATATCTAGTTTGAAAAGCAGTTTTGTGAATATCACTCTCCACTATCCTCAACTGATGATATCCTAACTTCATATCTATCTTTGAAAACACTTTGGAACCTTGTAACTGATCAAACAAATCATTGACCTTGGGCAATGGATACCAGTTCTTAATGTTAACTTTGTTTAACTTTTGGTAGTCCATACATAACCGTAGGGATCCATCCTTCTTCTTTATGAAGATGACTGGTGTGCCCCAAGGGGAGACGCTAGGACAAATGTGCCCTTTCTCTAAAAGTTCCTCAAGCTGCATCTTGAGCTCATTAATCTCATTAGTGGTCATTCTATAAGGTGCTCTCAAAACTGGCTTAGCTCCTAGTACAAGAATTATATGAAAATCAATCTCTCTATGAGGTGGCATACCAGGTAGCTAGGAAGGGAAAACATCTGCAAATTCCTTAAGAATAGGATGGTCATGAAGTGAGGGTTCCTTCTCATCCTATTCTTCTTTGTCACTAATAGTGATGGAAAATAACTGACATCCCTTTTCGCATGCTCCACTTAAGATGCATAGCGGAGATCATACGAAGTGATATGGGTCTCTGAACTCTTGAAATCACTGTAGAAGTACCATGTGTGTGTGTGAAAAGTGGTCTGTAGCTATAGGCACAACACTTCAATTAAGTCATTACATGTATGGTTAGTAAATCAATAATCAATAAATAATAAACCATAACAAAGTGACTAATTGCCTTCTAAAAGATGCGAGTATAAGATTGCTCTCAAATTTTTATAAGCAATACCAGTGACTAGACTACACCAATACGAAGGATTTAATCTATATGAGAATGATATTAAGCTAAAATGGATGCAAGATGGATGAATAATTCAAGCAATAACGAATTCAAGCAATATGGATAAAATAAATATGGATGCAAATACTAAATAAAAAGCACAATGTATTCAATGACTCCAAAGCAAAAATCAATGTAATAATAATCTCCAAGCGTGTTCTAAAAAATATTTGGGGTGAATTGAATGAGAGCTGAAGGCTGAATTTATAGAAAATTACAAGAGAGATGATGAAAAATCTCTCTTATCACTATTTTGACTATTGGGTGATTTTGTTCTCTAATCCGTTATAATTTGCAAAATTGTGCTTTGTACTTCATTTCTGCCTCTGAGGGTTTTTGGTCCAAGGGTTTAAGGTTCTGCAAATTTACCCTTTTCTATCTTGAAATCCATGTGTTCTATTTCCTTTTTAATTTCTCCACTTTAGTGGAAGGGTCAGTCCATCATGAGAAGAGGTCCCCCCTTTAGGTTTTGCCCTAGGCGGGTCTTTAATAATGTTTTATTTTCTCTTTATCCTAAGTTTTTATTTCTTTTTTGGGCCTCGTAAAGACCATGCAAGTTCTGATTGATCTGATAGTGCACACGATCTCATGAAGGGAATATGTGTGAAACTTACCCCTTGCAAAGTAGAGAAAGGGCAGTGGGCCTAGCAAAAGGGTGACTTGTAGGGAAAGAAAGTACATCTTGAAGTAGATCCACCGGCTTGCGTTATTTCGCTTGGCGAAATAGCATGTTTTTTATCCTTCACAAAGTAGCAAAAGGATGGTGGGCCTGACAAACAAATTGTTCCCAGTTTTAAAGACTGATCAACTTGGAGTTGATTGGACGACCCGCATTGTTTCACAACCAGAAGCAACATGAAGTTTATTCTTCACGAAGTAGTGCAAAGGAGCTAGCGACTACATGGTGGATGATGTGGTAGTATAGCTGGATGTCTAGCTGAGGTGAAAGGTAATCTATCAGACATACACGTTGCTCCAAAGGGACCGTGAGGGGCCCATTTGATTATGTGGCAATTGATGAAATTCATGGCTGAACAAGACATGTGGCGGTTCAAATGTGGAGTCCGATAAGAGTTCTTGAACCAATGAATGGCTATCATGTAGGAGTTATTTGCCAAAAATAAATAGGGCAAGTGGATTCCACACAGAGGGTCCACTTTGAAGGTTACAGGATGTTAAAGGTCGCGCATTTTTAAATTAATCCAACGATGCACGTTGTTTCATGACCCAAAGTAACACGGTGATTAACCATTGCAAAATAGCAAAAACCTTTAGCAGTGAAGGTTTCACGTGGTTAGTTAAATAGACTGGTGGTCACCATGGAGAATAAAGGTTGAGCAGATGGTAGAGGATCCAATGGTTAGCGCCATTTCGCATGGAAAAGATGCATGAGATTTATGCTTCACGAAATAGTGAAAGGAAGGTGGGGCTCATTTTTAAGTAGGATGACCCAGGTAAGATAAGAAACGTGCATGTTTTTCAGGATTTGATGGACGACATTGTTTTGCATGGCAAAGATGTAAGATTTTTATCTTTCGCGAAGTAGTGAAAAGCCAAGACACTGAGAATTTCTTTGTGGTCCATTGGAGCTTTTTTTTTCGAATTCAATTGCGAATTGATTGCCAAAGCATGTATATTAATGTTTCAATTCAATGGTCAGTTGGTGTATTAAGCTTCACATCAACTGATTTTGGCATCATTCCAAAGATTTTTGCAGAGGAACCATTGCGTAGAGTGAATTTCTTCAGGCAACAAGTAAGTTCTGCATATTGCTCGATAGTTACTGTTTGAATTGATATCACTGGGTGCTTGATTTTCTCAGAGGTTTGCTTAAGTCTTAATTGAAATAGTTGTAATTTCAAAATGGCACCACGAAGAGATTTCACAAGGAAAGTTAATTACCAAGAGAGAGCCATATGTGATGATTTTCTAGAACAATTAACCATGTCTACTAATGCCGCTGCTAAAATGAAAGAATTAGTGCCCAAGGCTCCCCATTTGAGAATTGGCAACAGTTTGTATGATAAAGGAAATTGGTTAAGGGATTCACAAATAGGGATATTAGGTCTAGGACTCTTCAAAGTGGGATTTGGCCAGAGACATTCCCTTGCTCCAATGAATAGTATATGGGAGTTAGATGTGGGAAAGCTCATAGTCCTTGGGGTTTTCATGGATGTGGACTTGTTAACTCAGATTGCAAATAATTATGACCCTGTTGCCGAGTGTGTTAGAAATGTAAATGGGGGAGCTTTAATTGAGATAAATGATGATGAATTTAGGAAAGTGTTCAGACTCAGTGAGGTGTTGAATTATCTAGAGCCTATCAATTTTGATACACTTGCCCAGGTTTATAATGTGCAGAGAGATCACCTCAGGAGTGGCCCTTTGAAAGAATTTTTTGTCAAAATAGGAGGAATGACTGTTGTAGGCCCCAGTACCATGGAACCCTTCTCTCTAAATTTATTCACTTTGGGGGCTAAAGGGATGTATTGGTCCCTATATCAGATTTTTGGGGAAGATGCTGAAACAACCATGCCAACCAACTATATGCTAATGATAGCACAAATTTTGAACCCCTCTCTAGCTGTAAATTTTTATTTTGCACCTTAGCTCATTGATGCAATTCATGCAGAGCTGATAGGGATAAAAAATGCTAAGGTAGACAGACCTTTTGGGTGGTATTCTCTTATGCACATGCTTTTATTTAAAGGTGCTAATTATTTTGCTAAGGAAATGGACCTGGTTAAGGAGAAGGATTGTGAAGAGATGCCTGTTTAATTGTGGATCACAATTTTTTCTTGGGACAGAGAGGATGCAAGTTACTTGAAGTTTGATAGATGTTTTGCATCTAGGCTTAGGATCCTCTTGTGCTCACAAAACCCCAGAATCCCCAAATGGTACAAGAGCACCCTTCTAAACTCTTTCTCTTTCTTGTTTTTTTGGTGTTATGCTTCTTATGAAGCCATTGTACATAAAATAATGAGCCATGTGCTCTCATAGGTCCTAGTTAGGGTCCTAGAGGAGATCTTAGGGGTCATAAGTCAAGATTGTGATTTTCTTGAAAATGAAGGGTATGTGTGTCCTGGAGGTGTTTAGGAGTCTTTCATATCATGGTGGTATCCTTAGGTTGGCCTATTGTGGGTCTAGGAGTCATGAAGAGAAACATTGGGAAAGTTGCTCAAAAGTTGCAAAAAGTTGCATGACAACTTTTAAAAGTTGTCAAGCAACTTTTCCACCATGGTGTCAAAATCCTTAGGTTAGTGTGGAAAACCCTAGAATGGGCACACAAACTAAGGTACAAGTAGTATCAGTACTTGAAAACCCTAAATGAATGGGTTGGATGTCAGAGATTGTACGGCCCTAGCAGAAAGATCAGACTGAGATTGTGAAACTGTTACCAATCAGTTTGAATGAAGAAAACAAGAAAATTAATGGATTGAGAAATGCCAAAATTTGTGTGGAATGTTTTTCCTAGTGTAGATACTTTCATTTCAAGCAATTAGTTTAGGTTTTTATTTGCAGATTGTAAGTGTTTGTAAATAGTCTGTAAACTATCTTCTTACTGTCCAGTTTTGGACAGGATTGTGTAAATGAAGTCTTAACTCCATTCCCCATTGTGGAACCACCATGAAACCATGGGGAATGGATGTGAAGACCTTGTACTATAGTCCCAAGAAAGAAGGGCCCTTCAAAATGTAGGAAGGCCAAGAAAATACCTACTCCTAGGCAAGACTGGACAATGCTCGGTTAGGAGAGGTTAGATTGCAGAGGTCTTGGAGAGCAAGGTTGGACAGAGGAGGGCACATCCTTTGGAGGAAGTGCAGAGGAGTGTTTGAAGAATCATTGGTGTGAAGGAGGAGCCTCCACCAATCCAAACAAGGTGGCTAACACATAGAACACTCACTGTGACCCAGGTAGACCACAAAACCCTCACAAAATGCTTAAAAACCCCAAAATTAGCCCTAGGCACTGTACGGCCACTTGGAGGCCCAAAACCTAGAAAATCCTTGAGCCCTTGCCAATTGAATGGTAGTCCATTTTGGGAGTTAGGGTTGTTTGTGCATCATTTGTGAGAGGGAGCCCTAGAAGACCGGTTAGGAGGCCTAATTGGTCCTAATCCTTGTAGCCCTTTTTGAAGGAAAAAACCCAAATTTATGAAATTGGTAAGGGGTTAGAGTCTTGAAACCTCTTGGGGGATCATGAATGGGTGGATATACCATGGGATAGACCTGAAACAACCTTGCTAAGATCTTGGAAGGTGTGGTACAAGCCTTAGCCCTTATTAGGCATAGTAAGGGGTTTTGAGTCTCATGAGTAGGTGAGACCTTAGGAGCAGCAAAGCAACTCATTGGTGGGTGGATTGGGCAAGGTCAGGGGATTCCTCAAGCAAAGGAAGTCCTAGAGACCCTAGGATGTGAGGATGACTCCAGGAGATCCAAGGAAAGGATCCAAGAGCATAGACTAGGCTAGTCTATCCCAAACCCTATCCCATCAGATTGGTATCAGAGCAAGTAAAAGACTTGTTGGACTGTTAATGTCTCTATATACTAGTGAATCAGTAGAGGAGAGTAGAATGGTTACTAATATAGAGTTGGCTAGAGAGGTGGAAGAGAAGAAGGAAAAGAATAGACTCCTTGAAGAAGCTATGAGTGAGATAAGGGATAAACTGTAGGAAGTGGTGGATCAGAGGACACATGAACCTTGGGATGAAGACACCAAGGGTAAAGGAAAGAGAACTATAGACATAGATGACATAATCCTTGAACCTAATCCCTTGTTCAATGAAGAACCTTTTGTGAAGGCTATTAAGGCTTTGAACACCAAAGCGTTTGAAGGATTGCCACATATCAGTGGGAGAATGGACATAGACACTATTATGGAATGGATTGAGGGCATGGAAAACCACTTTGAGTGTGAAGGAGTGATAGAGGCTCAGAAAGTTAAAGTTGCCAAATCAAGATTAAGCAAAGCAGCTTTGACATGGTGGAAGTACCTGCAAGAAGAAAGGATTAGCATGGGGAAGCTACCTATTGCAAATTGGAAGGCTATGGTGAGTAAGATTAAGGAGAACTACTTACCAGAGGATTATGAAGTCCAAATTCATAAGAGGAGACAAGGATTGAAGTAGAAAGATCTTGATGTAACCTCCTACACCGAAGAGTTTCAAAAACTTTGTCTTAGATCAAAGGTCCAAGAAGATGAATCTATTAAGGTGGCTAGGTATCTAAGCGGCCTAAAGTGGAACATTCAGGAGGAGATAAGCCTATGGACTCCTACTACTGTGTAGAAATGTCATCAGCTTGTTGTCAAGGTAGAAGAGAGGAACAAAAGGAAAGGAGACTCTAATAACAGGGGTAGAGGCAGAGGTAGAGACCAAGTGAATCACTGAGGTGGTTACCAAAGCAAGACAAATGAGCAGAGAAACCAAGGAGAAGCCAAGTTGACTGAGCATGGTAGTGAAACCAATCCCAGATGAGGACATTCCAGAGGAAGACGTGCACAAGGTGGTCCAAATAGGGGTAGAGGTACCGGCAGAGGTAACTCCTATTTTGCAACTATGAAGTGTGCAAGGTGATAGTTAATACAAGCTCAATTGACAACATCATCTCAGAAGAGGTAGTTAGGAAGTTGAAACTCACAAGAATACCCCACACCAATCCTTACAAAGTGACTTGGTTGAACAAAGGATAGAGTGTGCTAGTCAATGAGCAAACCTGGGTAGAGTTTTCTATTGGAGGATATAAGGATAAGATCCTTTGTGATGTGTTACCTATGGATGCATGCCACTTATTGCTAGGAAGACCTTGGCAATTTAATAGGAAGGTGATCTATGATGGAGAGGAGAACTCCATATCCTTTAAGAAGGATAGCAAGACCTTCAAGATTCAGTCTTTGATAGAGGATGAAGAGGGCACTTCAAAAACACCAAGTGTTTTAATGGCTACCGGTAAAGAGCTCTTAAATATGCTACATGAGGAGGAGATAGTGAAGTGTGCCATCTTTGTGAAGCCAAAGGAGAAAGTAGACAAGTTGCAGGTAGAAACACCCAAGGAGGTGAAGCAAATGTTGCAAGAGTATAAGGATATAGTGTGTGATGGAGCACCTACAACACTCCCACCAAGAAGGTCTATAAGTCATCAAATAGACTTTGCTCCTAGTGCATCCTTACCTAACAAGGCTGCATATAAGCTCACACCTGATCAGAATAAGGAGGTAGCAAGGCAAGTGCAGGAGTTATGGAACAAGGGCTGATTAAGAAGAGCATCAACCCATGTGCAGTCCTGGTAGTGCTAGCATTAAAAAAAGGAGGTAAGTGGAGACTTTGCACTGACTCAAGAGCAATCAATAGGATTACCATAAGGTATAGGTTTCCTATTCCTAGAATAGAGGATCTAATGGACTGTTTAGGAGGGGCTATGTATTCTACTAAGCTTGACCTTAAAAGTGGTTATCACTAGATAAGAATTAATGAGGGTGATGAGTGGAAGACTGCTTTTAAAACCGCAAATGGATTGTATGAATGGCTTGTGATGCCATTTGGGCTTACTAATGCTCCAAGCACCTTCATGAGGTTGATGAATGAAGTGTTGAAGGATTTCATAGGCAGATTTGTGGTGGTGTATTTAGATGACATTCTCATCTATAGCAGAACCAAAGAAGAGAACCTTGAGCATTTGAGGTTAGTCTTAGAGAGGTTGCATGAGGAGAAGCTATCCATCAACCTAGAGAAGTGTGACTTCTTGAAGCAAGAGTTGGTTTACCTAGGATTTGTGGTGTCTAAAGGAACCTTGAAGATGGATCCAAGCAAAGTGGAGGCAATCTTGAATTGTCCTGTACCTAAAATAGGGACTGAAGTTAGAAGTTTCCATGGATTAGCTCAATTCTATAGGAAATTTGTGAGGAATTTTAGTGGCATATGTGCACCAGTCTTTGATACCATTAAAGGAAGTCTTAAAACTAAGTTTAAATGGACCGAGCAGGCAGACAAAGCATTTCAATTGTTGAAACAGGAAGTAGCCACAAAACCTATCCTTCTCCTACCTACGTTTGATAAGCTATTCACTTTGGAGTGTGATGCAAGTGGAGTTGCAATAGGTGGTGTGTTGAGTCAAGAGGGAAGACCTGTGGCATTTTTTAGTGATAATCTTAATGAAGCAAAGAATAAGTACTTAGCTTATGACCTAGAGTTGTATGCATTAGTGCAGTCTCTAAAGAAATGGAGGCATTACCTACTTCTAAAAGAATTTGTAGTGTTCACAGACAACCAAGCATTGAGTTACATAAACACTCAAGAGAAGCTAAGAAAAAGGCATCTGAAATGGATGGAATACCTCCAATCCTTCACCTTCACCATCAAGCATAAGAAGGGGCAACTTAACAGGGTGGCAGATGCATTAAGCAAGAAGTTGTTGACTATTCAAGAATTATAGTTGCAAAGCATAGGCATAGAAGGTTTCAAAGACCTCTATGAAGGAGATGAAGACTTCTCAACAGCTTACAAGGTTTGCAAGGAGTTTGAGAACCATTTCCATGGTGAGAATGCAAATTACACTCTCCAAAATGGTCTCTTATTCAAGGGTAACCAGTTGTGTATACCTAGAGGATCTATGAGGGAGAACCTCATCCAAGAGAAACATAATGGAAATTTGAGTGGACACTTTGGAGTTAACAAAACCTTGGATTTAGTACAGAGGTACTACTATTGTCCAAAGTTGCCAAGAGATGTGAAAAGATATGTAGAACAGTGTGGTGTATGCCAAAGAGCCAAAGTTGGATCAAGCAATGCCGATTTATATCAACCATTACTGGTCCCTAACAGACCTTGGGAATGTATAAGCATGGACTTTGTAGTAGGAATTCCCAAGATAAAAATAGGTATGGACAACATCTATGTGGTTGTAGATAGATTTTCCAAGATGAGTCATTTTATCCCATGTAAGACTACACATGATGCAAGCTATGTTGCACATCTCTTCTTCAAGGAGATTGTTAGGATTCATGGACTCAATTTAAGCATTGTTTCAGAAAGGGACAACAATTTCATGGGTCATTTTTGGCAAACATTATGGAGGAGACTAGGAACCAACTTGTCATTTAGCTCAGCTTACCATCCACAAATAGATGGTCAGACTGAAGTCATCAATAGGGTGTTAGGTAACTTGTTGAGGTGTTTAACTAAGGAGTATGTCCAAACATGGGACCTAATCATTTCTCAAGTAGAGTATGCATATAATGACAGTGTGAAGAGAACCACTGGTAGAAGTCCTTTTGAGGTGGTATATGGCAGACATCCAAGAGGAGTATGTGAGTTGAGAGACCTTGGTAGTTTGGAAATGAAGAGTGGGAAAGCAGAAGAATTCACTCAAACCATCAAGGATGTTCAGGAGCAAGTTAAGTAGGCCATCCTTGACTCCACTCAAAAACTGAAAACCAAAGTGGACGAGATGAGGAGAGAAGTTCAGTTCAAGGTGGGTGACTATGTGATGGTCCATTTGAGTAAAGCTAGGATGCAAGGAGGTAAGCCTACCAAACTGTAGATGAGAAGGGTAGGACCTTGTAGAATCCTATCACAATATGGTAAGAATGCCTACAAAGTTGACCTGCCTTAAGATTTAGCTATATCACCAGTCTTTAATGTAGCTGACCTAATCATGTACAAGGGTGAGATAGCAGGGCAGACTGAGAACCAGGCCAAGGTACTACAAGACCTTGATGTTAATGTCTTACCACAGGTGAAGAAGTCAACTAGACACCAAGTATACATAGAGCACTTAGTGAAATGGGCAGATCAACCAGTATCTGAAGCTACATGGGTGGAGGAGAGCAGGTTCAAGGCACTTGGAATAGACCCGGCTCTCATCTCTTCTTCTATTTCTTAATTGTGTGCAGAGGGGGAGTATGGTGCAGGACCACCCTTCCAAACTCTTTCTCTTTCTTGTTTTGTTGGTGTTATGCTTCTTATGAAGCCATTGTACATAAAATAATGAGCCATGTGCTCATAGGTCCTAGTTAGGCTCCTAGAGGAGATCTTAGGGGTCATGAGTCAAGATTGTGATTTTCTTGAAAATGAAGGGAATGTGTGTCCTAGAGGTGTTTAGGGGTCTTTCATATCATGGTGGTATCCTTAGGTTGGCGTATTATGGGTCTAGGAGTCATGAAGAGCAACATTGGGAAAGTTGCTCAAAAGTTGCAAAAAGTTGCATGACAACTTTTAAAAGTTATCAAGCAACTTTTCCACCATGGTGTCAAAATCCTTAGGTTAGCATGGAAAACCCTAGAATGAGCACACAGACCGAGGTACAGGTAGTATAAGTACTTGCAAACCCTAAATGAATGGGTTGGATGTCAGAGATTGTACGACCCTAACAGAAAGATCAGACTGAGATTGTGAAATTGTTACCAGTCAGTTTGAATGAAGAAAACAAGCAAATTAATGGATTGAGAAATGCCAAAATTTATGTGGAATGTTTTTCCTAGTGTAGATAATTTAATTTCAAGCAATTAGTTTAGGTTTTTATTTGCAGATTGTAAGTGTTTGTAAATAGTCTGTAAACTATCTTCTTACTATCTAGTTTTGGATAGGATTATGTAAATGAAGTCTTAACTCCATTCCCTGTTGTGGAACCACTATGAAACCATGGGGAATGGATGTGAAGACCCTATACTATAGTACCAATCAAGAAGGTCCCTTCAAAATTTAGGAAGGCCAAGAAAAGACCTACTCCTAGGTGAGACTGGACAGTGCCCGGTTAGGAGAGGTTAGATTGCAGAGGTCTTGGAGAGCAAGGTTGGACAGAGGAGGGTACATCCTTTGGAGGAAGTGTAGAGGAGTGTTTGAAGCATCATTGGTGTGAAGGAGGAGCCTCCACCAATCCAAACAAGGTGGCTAACACATAGAACACTCACTGTGACCCAGGCAGACCACAAAACCCTCACAAAACCCTTAAAAACCCCAAAATTCGCCCTAGGCACTGTACGACCACTTGGAGGCCCAAAACCTAGAAAATCCTTTAGCCCTTGCCAATTGAATGGTAGTCCATTTTGGGAGTTAGGGTTGTTTGTGCATCATTTGTGAGAGGGATCCCTAGAAGACCGGTTAGGAGGCCTAATCGGTCCTAATCCTAGTAGCCCTTTTTGAATGAAAAAACCCAAATTTATGAAATCGGTAAGGGGTTAGAGTCTTGAAACCTCTTGGGGGCTCATGAATGGGTGCATATACCATGGAATAGACCTGAAACAACCTTTCTAAGATCTTGCAAGGTGTGGTACAAGCCTTAGCCCTTATTAGCCACAGTAAGGGGTTTTGAGTCTCATGAGTAGGTGAGACCTTAGGAGCAGCAAAGAAACTTATTGGTGGGTGGATTGGGCAAGGTCAGGGGATTCCTCAAGAAAAGAAAGTCCTAGAGACCCTAGGGTGTGAGGAGAACACCAGTAGATCCAAGGAAAGGATCCAAGAGCATAGACTAGGCTAGTCTATCCCAAACCCTATCCCATCACCAAAGCTCTCTTAGAGTTCCTTAGGCCTAAGGAATTTGATGAAGATATCAAGATTGTTCACAACTGGGGTGATATATATTTATACCCTATCTTTACTGTGTTCAGAGTTTATGGTTTCAAAGGTACTCCATATTTTCTCCCCTATCAAGTCCCATTGAAGATAGGAATTCCAGAGGTCTTGAGGCAAATTGGAGGTTTGCAAAAGGCAGAACTAACAAATAGAGGGAAAGGAACAATTTTCCCAACTGTCACCATTGCACATTGAATTTGTAATCACCAAGGGTGTTTGGAAACATTTTGATGATTTATTTCAACCCTATAGGTTGTCTACTACAGTGTCAAGGTTTACTGACCTTGAAGATTTCTTTAATGGCATGTTCAAGAAAAGAGCCGTATGTAAAGGTAGAGCACATCAGTTCCATCTTCCTAAGGATTTGATCAAAAATGAATTCAACCTAGATGAACAGGAATTGAGAAAGGAAAAATGGATAGCATTTAAAAGGGCTCTTGATTTTATCCACCAATTTGATAGCAGTTATGACCCTTTCTCTAGTTTTACTCCCTTTGAGGAAAAAGATAAATTCTTGATTCTTTATTTTGAAGACTTAATGAAAACCTTAAAGAAGAAGAGGGAAGCTATAATGAGAAATTATCCTAAAAAGGCTAAGTTGGTTTTAGCCAAGCTTGCCTTTTCTAGGGCCATCCCTCGAGGTGAATATGTGATGCATAAAAGGCCAAAGTACAGTGTGGTAGTTCCAGTCTGAGGTGAGTCTTCCACTTCAAAAGGGAAAAGACCAATAGAAGCTGTGGTTGAAATCCAAGATTCCCTAAAAGGCAAAGGGTGGGAAAGAGATACAAACTAGTGAGCCTTTATACTCTCCATCCCAATCCCCAATCCATGTGGGAGATGAACATGTAGTGGCTAAGCAATTTTTGCAGTTAGGAAGTCTCGGGGAGATTTCCTACACTTATGAGGAAACACAAGAAGGAATGCCTAGAGAGCCACCAAGTGTTGAAATGAACTTGATTGCAGATGAGTTTAAAGGAAAAGAGTTAGACCCTACCATCAAACAGGCCAGTGAAGAGTTTCTGGCTGATAATAATTTTGTTACAATGGGATATTTTATGCAATTTGTTTGGAGGTAACATATTGAACAATTCAAAGCAAGATGTGATAAGAGGAAGAATGAACAACCCCACAAAGATGAAACTACAATGGAGGAGGAAGTGAAACAAGAAATGATGGCAGAGTTAGAAACCATTACTCCTGAGTAGGGGAGAGAAATGGTAGCAAAAGCTGGTGTGCTAATTCTTCCTGAGTGGGACATAGCAGATGCCTTAGTGCTTGAAGCAGTAAGGAAAGAAACCAGGCCCATGGAAGGAATGACATTCAGCAAGGACAATGCTGCTTTGGTCATGTGGTCCCTAAGGATGGATGAGACAAGAAGAAGGAAGGACAGTTTAGATTCCAGCTACCTTGGAGGTACGATTGTGAAGAGAGTGCAGGACATAGGGGTGGTAGAAGCTTCCAACATAGATCTAGCAAAATTCAGTGTGGCAGTAGCTGAAAAGGAAGCTAAGGAGAAGGCTCATCTCCAGGTAAAACTAGAGACAATTTTAAAAGCTTATAATGAGGCCAAAGGGGAGATAGCCACCAGGGATAGTATCATTGCCAAATTAAAGAGTCAATTGGCAGGGCAATACCAAAGAGGTTAATCTTCTACCCTAAAGATTGCCTCATCTCCAACAAGACCTCCACCCACCAGTCCCATCATTGAATTTCCCCCTTCTCCTATGACCACTGGTTTTCAAGCAACTGAAACCATACAAGATGAAATGGAAAAGTTAAAACAGGCTCATGCCCTATTTGCAAGTAAATATGAAGAAAAGGTCAGAGGCACAATCTTGAAGTTTGCTAACACAACCAGGGCTTCCATTGTGTACATTTTTATGAAAAGAGTTGTGAGCATATTGACTAATTTGAAAGAAGATAAGGCTACTCTGGAGCCAATTTTGAATAAGTGGATGCGTAGGGAAGTGGATTTGGAACTTATGTGTTCGTCTCATGAAGAGGCAGAGGCTAATGCCAATATCAAATGCACTTTTGAGTTAGTAAAAGGCATGACTAAGTTAGCAGAAGGAAGAGCTAGTGTAGAGAGAAAGGCAAACTTATACCGAAAGGAATATGCTGACCATAAGTTTGAACTATTTCCTAGGGGTTTTGTTAGTCCAAATTAGTTGAAAGATAAATAGGTATGGCTTGATGAGCTAGGAAATAACTTGTCCCAATGAATAAATGAAGTCATCAATACAGATCACACATCTTTATTTATTCAAACCATTGAAGAAATTGAGAAAATGAAATCACATTATGGTTTTTTGGAGACAGAGGTTAAGCAACTAAGAAACACATGGAAAAGATTGTGTAAGTTGAAGAAGAAAATTGTTAGCTTCTCCTGGCCAGGTGATGATGTGTTCCAAGAGTGGAAAAGTAAATACACGGTGCAAGAAGTAGAGGTTCAAGAAGATGCTCTAGTAGAATAACAGACTTAAAAGCCGCTAGGATTGAAAATGACTTGTAACTTCTTTTTGAAGAAAATTGTAGTTGTAACAAACTATTCTCAGGAAAGTCCGAAGCTTGTTTTGCATCCATATTATTATAAATGGATACCAGGACTTAAGGATAGATGATCCCAAGAATTTGTAAAGAAACTCTGCTGAAATATATCTAGGGTTTTTTGGTTATTTTGAAAATACCTTGAGTTATGTAAGATTTTTCAAAAATGAATATTAATATACAACTCAGAGCTTTTCAGGCCTAAATCTTCATTTTCTTCTGGAGTACATTCATTAGTTTTCTATTTTCATTTGAATAATTTAGGGTTATTCAATTGAATATGGATTGTAAGGCAATCTTATAGACATGTTTCTGACTTTTCTCTTTAGGAGAGGAATTAGATATGCATCAAATATCTCTTTTTGTAAATCAATTGTTTGCTACTTTGAATTTGATAAATTGTTTTAGTTTAAAGGGAAAGAACTTATATATATGTTAGGCATGTATAGGGTTAATGAAAGATGAAGTGATGAAATGTATGGGAATGTTTAGATTTGGAACTCTTGTTTAATTTGGGTGACTCTATAGCTTGGATAAGGCACTGATATCAGTTGTGGAATTATTTCTATCTTTCTTGGGATCAAGACTAAAAATGAGCACAAGTTTTCTTTAATATTTCAGTTTTATTGAGGTGATGAGGTTCGTAGGTTTTTAAGCATTGGTTTTACTGTGGATCTTGTGTTGAATTGTGAAAGTATTCACAAGAGGTGTACCCACCTAAGCTTAGGATAAGCTTAAAGTGTAGAAGGTTTTGTAGAAACCTTTTTATATGTTATTCTGGAGTTCTATCTTCTTGTTGTCCTCTCCATATGTGATAGAGGCTTTGAATTTTCTTATAGAGGAGATTTGGGAGATTAGAATTTGAGAACAACAAAAGTGGCGACTCTGCTGGGGAGAGTCATAGTGTGAATCCATGCTACGAATTGGTGATTATATTAGTTTAAAATTTTGTTTGAATTTATGAGTGTTTGGTCTTTGTAGCAGGCCGTGTTATCCCTCATCTGTGTTACTTCTCTTTCTCTGAAAATCTTCTTGTTATCTAATCCCTTGCAAGTGATTTGTCAAAGCTTGTTTTCTTATTCTCCCATAATTTTTGGGTGGTGACTCTGACATAAAATAACCAGTGCTCTTGAATAAGCATAATTCATTTTTAAGGAAAACAATTATAATCCAGAGAGGAAGGAACACCAGGTCATTCATGAGGAAAAATCCTCAAGAGATGTTGCAAGAAGGATTACCTGAACAGGCATGAAGAGGCCAGAAAAGATCAGTTGCACATGAGCCATCTAGTGTTGCATGGGTACAAAAGGGCATTCATACGGGTAAGTCATCTGATAGACCCATATATGCAAATTAAAATTCTTCTTCCCATGAATCTGAGCAAGACATTTTGGGTTTCCATTCTAGTTTGTTTGGTAATAATGAGGATGTCCAAGTTTTAAATCAGAGGATCTCTCATGCTAGTTTATCTAGGAAGGATAGGAATACTTCAAATGTTAAGATGGATTATGTACCTAGAATAGTAGATGGAAACATTAGTTTGATCGATATAGATCAAGTCAATATATTGGATTCTGAAGAGATATTCCCCGATGAAGATAAGGTATCCCAAGAAATTGAGGCTCTCAATAGAAGAGTTCATCACTTGATTTACCTAAGAGAACAAAAGGAAGCAAATAAAGAAAAAGAAGTTAAAGCCAAATTGGTTGAGAGAGATAGGCTTCTAAGACAGATTGTTGATCTTGAATTGTTCACCCAAGAAAAAACTAAGAGTGAGGATGAAGGTCCAGTCATTAGAGAAAATTTAACTGCCAAGATCAACCCTGCACACAAATTTGTTGTACAACCTAGTAGGAGGTCCTTAGTGACCCACAACATGTTAGAAATAATATTGACAAAGGAAAATAGAAGTGCATAGAAGATGGGTCTGGGTCTAAGACCACAACAAAAATTTCTCATATGTTGTCTGCACATGAGAGAGAGATAGATAGGATGAGGAAAGAGAAGGAAGACCTACAAAGGGAATTGGAAAAGGTTGAATTAGAAGCAACTAATCAAGAGGTTAAAAGAAAAATTAATTATCTAAAGGCTCCTCCCATAATTTTTCCTTCAACAAACCCAAATAAACCTTTACCTCAACATGCCTCACTCCCTCCAGTTAAAATTCAGTCAACCCTACTTGTGAGCACTATTCCAGCTAATCATGTCCCTATTACCATTCAAGGTAACCAAATCCCTCAAACTCATGGTCCTAATGTGAGAATGAACATGGGAAATAACCCTACTGGGAACCAGTTCCAAAGAAGACCCATTAATCTGGAGTTGTACAAACAACTCTTCTTTGATGGAATCCCAGGGTACCCTAACCATGTTCCTACTGAATTGAGGGACAAGCTTCATAAGTCTGCTAACAATAATGCTATAAGTGCAGAAGTATATTTTAAATATTTTGGTGACATGATAAATGATTATGAGATTATAGATGAAGATGTCATCATGAAACTATTTGTACAGTCCTTGGTGGATGATGCAAGGGATTGGTGCAAAGGTCTGCCCATAAATAGCATTGGTTCTTGGGAAGAGTTCAAAATTTGCTTCCAAGAACAATATGGTGACAAAACAAATGTGAGTTTTATGCTCAGTGAGTTGAACACCATTAGGAAGTCTGATAATGAAATTGTCATAGATTTCAATGCAAGATTTCAGAAAGCAATGCATAGGCTTTACCAAGTGATGAGACTAGATGATAACATGTGTCTGAACACCTATTATAATGCTTTTTATTCTAAAATGACTTAGATTTTGAGGGATAAAAACCGCATAGCCTGAGAGATTCTTTTAGAATTGCCATCAATGTGGAAAGTAATAGGAAAACATCTAGAAAGGTGGAAAGGAGGACTAATGGAAGGTTGTGGCAAGAATCAAAACATCAGCCTAATAAAGTTGCCAAGGAGGATGACAAAATAGAAAAATTAGCGATTGCTATGAAAGATCTTACTGCAAAGGTAAGTAAGATTGAGAAAACTCATTATAATTGGCAAGATAGGCCTCCCAGATTACATGATATGCCATACAACACCACTTGGAAAGATGGAAAACCTCAGAATGATAAGTTAAAGAACACACAAAATCAGGACACCCTAGATCCTTTAAAGGGAGGAAATATGCATAACATGGAAAATACTCCTTGGTGTATGTCCTGTGATGGGCTACATTCTCCTCATCAGTGTGTTGTAGCCCAAGCTCTTGAAGAATCCATGAGAAAGGAGGGTGAGCTTGATATCAACATGTTTGACACTGTTGTGGAAAGTGATAATGAGTCTTCACAAAGTGAATCTAACGAGGGTGATGTACTAAATTATAGTAAATATTGTCAAGGACAGCTACAAATTGACTGGCATCCCACTTTAAATGTGGTAACCATTGAAGATGAAGAAGTTCATCTCAGAAGACCCAATGATGAAGAGGTAAGAAATCTTACCAAGGCAGCTATAGCCAAAGCCAAGCATAACTACAATTTGAGAAGTAGTAAAAAGGATGGAGATCAGGGTGAACCTGGCTCCTTGTTTATGAAAGAAGTTTTTTAGAAAAAGACAACAAGTAGTAGCAGCCTCCCTCAAGATGGTCATGCAAAAGGTGACCAATCCAAAGATGTAGCCAAGAGTGCAGATAATAATACTACTAGTGGTGTACAAGGGACTGCTACAACTAGAAAGGCAAGTAAGCCTAAAGCAAAAAAGGCCAAAGTTAAGACTGATCCAATTGACAGTTATACTTTTGATATGACTTAGGCTTTGACCCAAATGAAGGTTACAGTCCCATTGGTAGAACTGTTGAAAATAAAAGAACATAGAGAAGCTGCTCTCTCTCTATTTTCTAATATATCTGATAATAGTGCAGCTTCTCCTAAAGGTACGATGAAGGATGAAAAGGATCATGAGCTACAAACCCCATAAGTATATGTCAGAACAACTATTACACAAGATCCTTCATAGGTTGATCCTTTCTATGTAACTTTGTTAGTGAATAACAGATTAATCAAGAACTGTATGATAGACTCCGGTGCTGCTGCAAATGTGATGCCATATGGTGTCATGAAAGAATTGGGATTGTTAGTAAGTACTGTGTATGGGAAGTGTTATGCTATGGACAATAGAGAAGTACCTGTAATAGGTACAATGAAGGATGTGGAGGTAAAAATAGCAGCATTTCCTGAAGCAACATATAAGATGGATGTCATAGTAACTGATACGAAACCTCATTATGGCATGCTATTATACAGACAAAGGGCTACAATAGTGGGGGGAAATGTTCAATTAGATCTTTCATATGAAACAATCCCAATAAATGGAAGCCAGGTTAAGCTATATAGAGAACTACATGTCCCTAGTGTAATTGAGAAGATAGACCCTAGTATGTTAAACTGTATGATTGATGTAGATCTTGATAATTTCAAAATGCAACCAATTCTACCTCAGTTAAAAAATACTGATTCTATTGTGACTGAATTGGAATCTCAGCAACAAGGTTTGTGGCACATGTACTTTGATGGAGCTTTCTGTAAGGAAGGGTCCAGAGCAGAAGTTCTTTTTGTGTCCCCATTAGGTATAACTTTCAAATACTCTTTTTTGTTAGCTTTCTAGTGTACAAATAACACTGTTGAATATGAAGCCTTGTTATTGGGGCTTGAAGTTGCTAAAAGGCATGGGATTCAGTTTTTAAGAGTATTGGGGGATTTAGAGTTGGTCGTTTCTCAGGTTAGATCTAAGTATGCATCCAAAAATGATCACTTGAAAAGATATAAACATGTAGTTTGGGATGTGATCGAGCATTTTTGTGCATTTTCTATTAACTGGATAGAAAGATCAAAGAACATCATGGCTGATTTCTTAGCTAATGTTGCATTAAAAATGATGATGTAACACTAACCAGTGTATCTATAGTTGAGATAAAAGCTAGGCCTACTATTTCTGATAACATATATAATTGGCAAGTGTTTGCAAATGATGAAGATATTCTCAAATTCATGCAGTGCATTGATGACTATGATGGACAAAAAATTGATTGCAATGCATTAGTAGAAGTGGTGGAAGATAGAGAAATAGTGTTTGGGAATGACATGGTCTAGTTGGAAACCAATGAAATCCCCAAAGGATTGGTAGAATTGGAAGATATGTTCAGTCACAGTGATAGCCATTTGCATCAGGAGTCAACCACTAAATTAGAAAAATTGGAGGAAGTGAATTTAGGGACAAAATCATCCCTTAAGTTGGTATATATTGGGAAGAACTTGGCTCCTCACATTAAGGCCAACCTCATTAAATTATTGAGGAGGTATAAGCATGTTTTTGCTTGGTCTTATGAAGACTTGAAGGCATATAGACAAGATCTGTTTCAACATGAAGTCCCTCTACATCCAGACTCTAAGCCTTTTCGACAAAAGAAAATACCTATCAACCTCCTTTTGGAAACCAAAATGCAACAAGAATTAACCAAGTTAAGGGAAGGGGGGATCATCAAGCCCATAAGACATTCATCATGGGTGTCTAATTTAGTCCCAGTTAGAAAAAAAGAATGGGGATATAAGGCTCTGTGTTGATTTCAGGAATTTGAATGTTTCTTCTTTGAAGGACAACTATTCTTCCCCCAATATGGAGGCAATGTTGCAAAGAGTAACTAGCTGTGACCTATTGTCCATGATGGATGGGTTCTTAGGATATAATCAAGTGTCAGTGAAAGAGTCCAAACAGTTCAAGACTACTTTTACCACCCCTTGGGGGACGTATGTATATGTAAGGATGCCTTTTGATTTAAAAAATGCTGGAGTACTTTTTAGAGAGCAATGGATGTAGCTTTCAAGGAGTTTATCAACATTATCATGGTTGTATACCAGGATGATCTAACATGTTTCTCCAAAAGGGCATATGACCACTGCGGGCACCTAGAAAAGGTTTTTAACAAATCTCTAGAGTTTGGTGTTTCTTTAAATCCAAAAAAGTGTCATTTTGCAGTCACTGAAGGGAAATTGCTTGGACATATTGTCTCCAAGGAAGGGGTTAGAATAGACCCTGAAAGGATTGAATCCCTAAACAGTGTACCTGAGCCAAATAATGTCAAAGGCATTCAATCTTTCTTGGGCAAGGTGAATTTTGTTAGACGATTTATTGCTAACTTTGCTGAAATAGTCAAACCTATTGTTAAGTTGCTTAAGAAAGATACAAAGTTTTATTGGGATGAAGAAGCTATAAAGGCTTTTGGTCAAATTAAAAAGGCTATTCAGAAGGCACCAGTATTAAAATTCCCTAACTACAGGAAGCCCTTTTCATTGTTTTCTTTTTCTTCTTATCATACAATGGCTGCAGTCCTTCTTCAAAAAGATGCTGAAGGATATGAACACCCTATTGCTTTTTATAGTAAATCTCTACAAGCTACAGAGCTGAAATATGAAATCATGGAGAAGCAAGCATATGCTTTGTTTAAAGCTGTAAAAGCATTTAGGCCATATCTTGTGAATGTATAATTAGTTTCTTATGTCACACATGCGGTTGTCAAAGATATCTTATCCCAATCCAAGGTCATTGGCAAAATGTGCAGATGGATAACCAAAGTTCAAGAGTTTGACCTAGAGATTAAGATCACTAAATTGGTAAGAGAGTTAGGTTTTGCTAAGTTAATGGCTGAATCAAATCTCCTTGATCTAGAAGCTAACAATGTTGAAATTGAGAATATCCTAGTCACAAGTATTGAGACAAAACCCTGGTATTCAGAGATAGTACATTTTTTAAGGGATGAAACATACTCGGAGGGGATGACTCCAAACCAGAGAAGGATGTTGAAACTGAAGTCTCAAAAGTATGTCCTTATTCAGGGTGATCTATATTGGCAAAATAGAGATGGGGAATTGTTGATGTGCTTAGACAAATCCCAAGCTAAAAGGATGCTAACTGAAATGCATGATGGAGTATGTGGAGGCCACTACTCTGCTAAGACCACAATTGGGAAGATAGTTTGTGCTTTGTATTATTGGGCTACTTTGTTCAAAGGTGCCCATGAGCATGTCCGGAGGTGTGGCCCATGCCAAAAAATTTCTTCCAAGTTAAAGTACGAAGGAGCTTTGCCTCTTAACCCTATTTCAGTGGAAGCCCCTTTTGTCCAGTGGGGGATTGATTTTATTAGGGAAATACTTGAGAAGTCAGAAAGAGGTCATAGATGGATCATAGTGGCTATTGATTACTTCACTAAGTGGATTGAGGCTATACCTACTATAAGAGCCACTAGTAAAGTTGTCATTGAATTTTTGATGGATAATATTATAACACGATTTGACGTTCCTGTGAAACTGATAATGGATAATGCTATGAGTTTTAGATCAGAGGAGTTCACTGAATTTTGCACCAGTCATGGAATAATCATGTCTTATTCTTCACCATACCATCCATAAGGTAATGGACAAGTAGAATCTAGCAATAAAAGCCTTTTGAATATTATCAAGAAAATCCTTGAGGAGAACAAAAGGTCTTGGGATCAGAAATTAAAATTGGCCCTATGGGCAGATAGGATTACTGTTAAGAAAGCAATTGGTGTATCACCATTTGAATTGGTCTATGGCACACAATCTAGGGTGTCGGTCAATAACCTTCTTCATGTATACAAGTTCCTACAAACTGAGGAGATGGAGTTGTCAAAACCCATGGAAGACAAAATGATTCAAATGGTGGAAGTGGAAGAAATCAAGACTTTGGCTCACAAAAGATATTTGAAAATTCAATTACAGTCCAAGTATCTCTTTGAAAAAAGAATCACATTGAGGAAGTTTCAAATCGGTGACCTGGTTCTTCAATGCAATGTAAAAGGGCAAGATAAAGGAAAGCACAGAAAATTTGAGTCATTATGGATGGGCCCTTCTATTGTTTGTGATCTTAATGGAAAAGATTCATATTTCTTGCAGACAATGGATGGTGAGGTACAGGAATTCCCAATGCACGAACAATTCCTGAAGCATTACTTCTCTTAAGTCCATGCACAGTAGGTTGTAGTCTGTATATATTTAGGTTTGTTTCTATTGGTTGCTTTTGGGCTTGTTTTTGGTCTATTCTCTAGATTTTTCTATGTTCTTGTGTTGATCTTATAATCAACCATCCCCAATCAGAGTCACTGTTATCACTATTTTGACTATTGGCTGATTTTGTTCTCTAATCCATTATAATCTGCAAAATTGTTCTTTGTACTTCATTTCTGCCTCTGAGGGTTTTTGGTCCAAGGGTTTAAGGTTCTGTAAATTTACCCTTTTTTATCTTGAAATCCATGCATTCTATTTCCTTGTTACTTTTTCAACTTTAGTGGAAGGGTCGGTCCATCATGAGTAGAGGTCCCCCCTTTAGGTTTTTCCCTAGGCGAGTCTTTAATAATGTTTTATTTTCAGCTTCTCCTAAGTTTTTATTTCTTTGTCGGGCCTCGTAAAGACCGTAAAAGTTCTGATTAATTTGACGATGCACACAATCTCGCGAAGGGAAGATGTGCAAAACTTACCCCTCGTGAAGTAGCGAAAGGGCGGTGGACCCAGTGAAAGGGTACTTATAGGGTAAAGAAAGTGCATCTTGAAGTAGATCCAATGGCTCGTGTTATTTCACTTGGCGAAATAGCATGTTTTTTATCCTTCACAAAGTAGCGAAAGGATGGTGGGCTTGACAAATAGACAGTTCCATGTTTTAAAGACTGATCAACTTTGAGTTGATTGGATGGCCCGTGTTGTTTCGTAGCCAGCAGCAACACAAAGTTTATTCTTTATGAAGTAGCAAAAAGGAGCTGGCGACTACGTGGTGGATGATGTGGTAGTACTGGATGTCTAGTTGAGGCGAAAGGTAATCTGTCAGATAGACACATGGCTCTGAAGGGATTGTGAGGGGCCTGTTTGATTATGTGGCAATTGATGAAATTCATGGCTGAAAAAGACACATGGTGGTTTAGATGTGGAGTCCGATAAGAGTTCTTGAACCAATGAACGACTATCACGTAGGAGTTATTTACCGAAAATCAATAGGGCAAGTGGATTCTGTGCAGAGGGCCAACTTTGAAGGTTAAAGGATGTTCAAGGCCGCACATCTCTAAATTGATCCAATGATGTGCATTGTTTCGCGGCCCAAAGTAACACGGTGATTAACCATTGTGAAACAACAAAAACCATTAGCGGTGAAGGTTTAATGTGATTAGTTAAATAGACTAGCGGTCACTGTGGAGAATAAAGGTCGAGCGGATGGTAGAAGATCCAACGGTCAGCGATGTTTCGCATGGAAAAGATGCATGAGATTTATGCTTCACAAAACAACGAAAGGAAGGTGGGGCTCATTTTTAAGTAGGATGACCCAAGTAAGATAAGAAACGTGCATGTTTTTCAAGATTCGATGGACAACTTTGTTTCGCATGGCAAAGATGCAAGATTATTATCTTTCGCGAAGCAGTGAAAAGCCAAGACACTGAGAATTTCTTTGTGGTCTGTTGGAGCTTTTTTTTTTTTGAATTCAATTGTGAATTGATTGCCGAAGCATGTATATTAATGTTTCAATTCAATGGTCAGTTGTCGTATTAAGCTTCACATCAACTGATTTTGGCGTCATTCCAAATATTTTTGCAGAGGAACCATTGCGCAGAGGGAATTTCTTTGGGCAACAAGTAAGTTCTGCATATTGCTCGACAGTTACTGTTTGAATTGATATCACTGGGTGCTTGATTTTCTCAGAGGTTTGCTAAAGTCTTAATTGAAATAGCTGTAATTTCAAAATGGCACCATGAAGAGATTTCACAAGGAAAGTTAATTACCAAGAGAGAGCCATATGTGATTATTTTCTAGAACAATTAACCATGTCTACTAATGTCGTTGCTAAAATGAAAGAATTAGTGCCCAACGCTCCCCGTCTGAGAATTGGCGATAGTTTGTATGATAAAGGAAACTGGTTACGAGATTCATAGATAGGGATATCAAGTCTGGGACTCTTCAAAGTGGGATTTGGCTAGAGACATTCCCTTGCTCCAATGAACAGTATATGGGAGCTAGATGTGGGAAAGCTCATAGTCCCCGGGGTTTTTATGGATGTGGACTTGTTAACTCAGATTGCAAATAATTATGACCGTGTTGCCCAGTGTGTTAGAAATGTAAATGGGGGAGCTTTAATTGAGATAAATGATGATGAATTTAGGAAAGTGTTCAGACTCAGTGAGGTGTTGAATTATCTAGAGCCTATCAATTTTGATACACTTGCCCAGGTTTATAATGTGCAAAGAGATCACCTCAGGAGTGGCCCTTTGAAAGAATTTTTTGTCAAAATAGGAGGAATGACTGTTGTAGGCCCCAGTACCATGGAACCCTTCTCTCTAAATTTATTCACTTTAGGGGCTAAAGGGACGTATTGGTCCCTATATCATATTTTTGGGGAAGATGCTGAAACAACCATGCCAACCAACTATATGCTAATGATAGCACAAATTTTGAACCCCTCTCTAGCAGTAAATTTTTATTTTGCACCTTATCTCACTGATGTAATTCATGCAGAGCTGATAGGGATAAAAAATGCTAAGGTAGACAGACCTTTTGGGTGGTATTCTCTTCTTATGCACATGCTTTTATTTAAAGGTGCAAATTATTTTGCTAAGGAAATGGACTTGGTTAAGGAGAAGGATCATGAAGAGATGCATGTTCAATTGTGGAGCACAATTTTGTCTTGGGACATAGAGGATGCAAGTTACTTGAAGTTTGATAGATGTTTTGCATCTAGGCTTAGGATCCTCTTGTGCCCGCAAAACCCCAGAATCCCCAAAGCTCTCTTAGAGTTCCTTAGGCCTAAGGAATTCGCTGAAGATATCAAGATTGTTCACAACTAGGGTGATATATATTTATAACCTGTCTCTACTGTGTTCAGAGTTTATGGTTTCAGAGGTACTCCATATTTTCTCCCCTATCAAGTCCCATTAAAGATAGGAATTGCAGAGGTCTTGAGTCAAATTGGAGGTTTGCAAGAGGAAGAACTAACAAATAGAGGGAAAGGAACAATTTTCCCAACTGTCACTATTGCACATTGAATTTGTAATCACCAAGGGTGGTTGGAAACATTTTGATGATTTATTTCAACCCTACAAGTTGTCTACTATAGTGTCAAGGTTTGCTGAACCTAAAGATTTCTTTAATGGCATGTACAGGAAAAGAGCCATATGTAAAGGTAGAGCACATCAGTTCCATTTTCCTAAGGATTTGATCAGAAATGAATTCAACCTAGATGAATAGGAATTGAGAAAGGAAAAATGGATAGCATATAAAAGGGCTCTTGATTTTATCCACCAATTTGATAGCAGTTATGACCCTTTGTCTAGTTTTACTCCCTTTGAGGAAAAAGCTAAATTCTTGATTCTTTATTTTGAAGACTTAATGCAAACCTTAAAGGAGAAGACGAAAGCTATAATGAGAACTGATCCTAAAAAGGCTAAGTTGGTTTTATCCAAGCCTGCCTTTTCCAAGGCCATCCCTCCAGGTGAATATGTGATGCACAAAAGGCCAAAGTACAGTGTGCTAGTGGCAGTCAGAGGTGAGTCTTCCACTTCAAAAGGGAAAAGACCAATAGAAGATGTGGTTGAAATCCAAGATTCCCCTAAAAGGAAAAGGGTGGGAAAAGAGATACAAATTGGTGAGCCTTTATACTCTCCATCCCAATCCCCAATCCATGTGGGAGATGAACATGCAGTGGTTGAGCAATTTTTGCAGTTAGGAAGTCTCAGGGAGATTGCCTACACTTATGAGGAAACACAAGAAGGAATGCCTAAAGAGCCACCAAGTGCTGAAATGAACTTGATTGCAGATGAGTTTAAAGGAAAAGAGTTAGACCCTGCCATCAAACAGGCTAGTGAAGAGTTTATGGCTGATAATAATTTTGTTACAATGGGATCTTTTATGCAATTTGTTTGGAGGCAACATATTGAACAATTCAAAGAAAGATGTGATAAGAGGAAGAATGAACAACCCCACAAAGATTTAACTGCAATGGAGGAGGAAGTGAAATAAGAAATGATGGCAGAGTTCAAAACCATTACTCCTTAGCAGGGGAGAGAAATGGTAGCAAATGCTGGTGTGCTAATTCTTCCTGAGTAGGACATAGCAGATGCCTTAGTGCTTGAAGCAGTAAGGAAAGAAACCAAGCCCATGGAAGGAATGACATTTAGCAAGGATAATGCTGCTTTGGTCATGTTGTCCCTAAGGAGGGATGAGACAAGAAGAAGGAAGGACACTTCAGATTCCAGCTACCTTGGAGGTATGATTGTGAAGAGAGTGCAGGATAGAGGGGTGGTAGAAGCTTCTAGTACAGTTCTATAAATAGCAAAATTTAGTGTGGCAGTAGCTAAGAAGGAAGCTAAGGAGAAGGCTGATCTCCAGGTAAAACTAGAGACAATTTTAAAAGCTTATAATGAGGCCAAAGGGGAGATAGCCACCAGGGATAGTATCATTGCCAAATTAAAGAGTCAATTGGTAGGGAAATACCAAAGAGGTGAATCTTCTACCCTAATGATTGCCTCTTCTCCAGCAAGACCTCCACCCACCAGTCCCATCATTGAATTTCCCCCTTCTCCTATGACCGCTAGTTTTCAAGCAATGGAAACCATACAAGATGAAATGGAAAAGTTAAAATAGGCTCAGGCCTTGTTTGCAAGTAAATATGAAGAAAAGGTCAGAGGCACAATCTTGAAGTTTGTTGACACAATCAAGGCTTCCATTGTGTACATTTTTATGAAAAGAGTTGTGAGCATATTGACTGATTTGAAAGAAAATAAGGCTAATCTGGAGCCAATTTTGAAAAAGTGGATGTGTAGGGAAGTGGAGTTGGAACTTATGTGTTCATCTCATGAAGAGGCAGAGACCAATGCCAATATCAAATCCACTTGTGAGTTAGTAAAAGGCATGACTAAGTTAGCAGAAGGAAGAGCTGGTGTAGAGAGAAAGGAAAACTTATACCAAAAGGAATATGTTGACCATAAGTTTGAACTGTTTCCTAGGGGTTTTGTTAGTCCAAATTAGTTGAAAGATAAACAGGTATGGCTTGATGAGCTAGGAAATAACTTGTCCCAATGAATAAATGAAGTCATCAATACAGATCACACATCTTTATTTATTCGGACCATTGAAGAAATTGAGAAAATGAAATCACATTATGGTTTTTTGGAGACAGAGGTTAAGCAACTAAGAAACACATGGAAAAGATTGAGTAAGTTGAAGAAGAAAATTGTTAGCTTCTCCTGGCCAGGTGATGATGTGTTCCAAGAGTGGAAAAGAAAATACATGGTGCAAGAAGCAGAGGTTCAAGAAGATGCTCTAGCAGAATAACAAACTTAAAAGCCGCTAGGATTGAAAATGACTTGTAATTTCTTTTTGAAGAAAATTGTAGTTGTAAGAAACTATTCTTAGGAAAGTTCGAAGCTTGTTTTGCATCCATATTATTATAAATGGATACCAGGACTTAAGGATAAATGATCACAAGAATTTGTAAAGAAACTCTACTGAAATATATCTAGGGTTTTTTGGTTATTTTGAAATTACCTTGAGTTATGTAAGATTTTTCAAAAATGAATATTAATATATACAGTTTATAGCTTTTCAGGCCTAAATCTTTATTGTCTTCTGAAGTGCATTCATTAGTTTTCTATTTTCATTTGAATAATTTAGGGTTATTGAATTGAATATGGATTGTAAGGCAATCTTATAGATATGTTTCCGGCTTTTCTCTTCGGGAGAGGAATTAAATATGCATGAAATATCTCTATTAGTAAATCAATTGTTTGCTTCTTTGAATTTGATAAACTGTTTTAGTTTAAAGGGAAAGAACTTATATATATGTTAGGCATGTATAGGGTTAATGAATGCCAAAGTGATGAAATGTATGGGAATATTCAGATTTAGAACTCATGTTTAATTTGGGTTACTCTGTAGCCTAGATAAGGCACTGATATCAGTTGTGGAATTCTTTCTATCTTTCTTGGGATCAAGATTGAAAATGAGCACAAGTTTTCTTTAATATTTCAGTTTTATTGAGGTGATGAGGTTCATAGGTTCTTAAGCATTGGTTTTACTGTGGATCTTGTGTTGAATTGTGAAAGTATTCACAAGAGGTATACCCACCTAAGCTTAGGATAAGCTTAAAGTGTAGAAGGTTTTGTAGAAACCTTGTTATATGTTATTCTGGAGTTCTATTTTCTTGTTGTCCTCTCCATATGTGATAGAGGCTTTGAATTTTCTTACAGAGGGGATTTGGGAAATTGGAATTTGAGAACAACAAGCTCAATTTAGGATTAATTGAAAATAATTGAGAAATCAGGTTCAGTTAACCTTGAGATAGATTCTAATTATAGTTTAATTAAAATGCATTTAGATAGGAAGTTCAAGTTGCATTGGAAATAAGATTTAATTAATTCCATGCATTTGTTATAAAAATAGACAATTCTTTGATTTATTCAAGAAAAGAGTCTTTTCAATGCAACTGAACTTCTTTTTTTGAAAAGCTTTGAGTTCCAATTTTAGAGAATGATTAAATAATTCAATTAATTGCTTTTTTTATTTCAAGTTCTCAATTTAGAAAAAGAAAAAATATTTCAAGTTTGATTTCTCTCTCAATTCAATTCTTTTTATTTAATTTTCAATTCAACTCTTGTTTTGCAATTAATTCTTCTTGTGTAATAAATTAATTCCTTTTTGGATGATTAATGGCAAATTTATTAATTAATTAAATATTCAAGGATATTAAATAAATTAAACAAGATAATTGATTAAAATGATATTCTTGGGAATAATTTAATTAATTAAATGAATATTTAATTAATATTGAGTAATTGATTTGCCATGTGACATTTGATGATTGAATAATTAATAATGTGCTCAAAGTTGATTTCATTGCCTTTGGTTAGGACCTTGGTGATGTTGTCAAGATTAGGGGCCCATGGTTTAGATGACCAATTTTAGGGTATTACATTTGCCCCTCTTTGAATTAATGTGCGAGTAGCGCGTTGGTTCAAAGAACATTTGATGTCTAGGAGATGCCAGTTCTGAACTTGATTGATCATGAACCAGATGAAAAGCAAGGTGTTTAGCTTGATTCTAAGCGATAAAGCTGAATGAAGTCCAATTAAAGAGATACAGATCCCGAACTTGATTGAACTTAGGAACGATAGAGAACAGAGATACCGAACTTGAACTTGATTGATCAAGAAGCAGATCTTACTGATCTAGAACTTGATTGAACTACACACAGTGAGCGAAGATAAAAATCAATCTTGAACTTGATGGATCAAGATACGATGAGCGAAAAATAAATTGTCCAGCTTGATTCAATGTGATGAAACTGAATGCCTTCTTAGATTGAGCATGTGATCAAAGATACTCTTTAAACCCTTGATTGAGTTTAAACAAATAATCAGCTTGACGAAAAGCGATGAAACTAATTAATGTTAAGAGATTGATTCAGATGAAGACAAATATCAGCTTGATATAAAGTGATGAAACTGATATGCCCCTAGCGATTGATTCAATTCAGATGATCGAGATATCTCAATTTGATATGAAGCGATGAAGACGGGATACCCCTTAGCAACAAGAATTTGATTTTCTTTAGTTGAAAATATTTTTGCTCGACTTTGGTGAAGATTTGAAAATTTTCTCGACTTTGAAGATGTGAGGTCATAAGGTCACGAGTATGCCCCCTCGGGAGCGAAATCAAAAGATAGCAAGGGTACATTATAGGCAATTTTGAGCAATGATAATGATTTGAGCACAAAGAATAATTCTGAGGAATTTTTGAAAAATTTGGCGTTAATTAAGAAGTTGAGCGCAAAGTTGTTTTTTAGAATTAAATTGAGATTCAACGTTGATTGATGAGAAATTGAGCACAATTTGAAGAAAGAATGAGTTTGTGATAAAAGGCGCCAAGTAGTCCAAATTGTGAAATTGACTAGGAAAATGATCTCAGATTTTGATTTCAATCCCGAAGATGGAATTAGAATGGGTGAATTAGCTAAGGGTACAATTTTCATGTCCATTGGAGAAAGTTGAAAAATTAGGGTTTTGGCTTATATAAGGGGTAAACGTGTCATTCAATTCATTTTAACCCTCCAAGTTTGAAAATTCAAAAAGCCTTCTACAAAGAAAATGGTGGTCCCTACTCATGAGCATTGATTCGAGCACCAGAGATGACATAATCGACCTTGACACTATGAGCCAGCAGTAAGTGGTCAATCTTAAGCCTCTTTATGTTCTCAATTTTGAATTTTTTTATTGATTTTTCAAGTTTTAGCACATTTGAAGTCGGCCCTTCTCGTTTTGTCGTGTGAGATAGGAGCCTGTCTCGTATGACAAACTGTTGAAGTTTGTTTTTTCATTTTAGGCCATTAGATTTGTCATTCTAACCCCACCTTTCTATCATACAACAACATGCATAAAAGACCATTTTGTCATCCGGGGTCTAGTCTTTTATCGTATGGGGTTCTTTTGTCGTACGAAGCCCAATCCTGACTCGTATGAGTTGCTGCCCTTTGGTGTTTTGTCATTCAGGAAACAATGAACATTTTTTAAGGTCTAAATTGGAAATTTTGATTTTGCAATGGACATAGTTGGATTTGCATGATCTTTTGCTTCTCTTGTAGGCTTATGATGCTTCGTTGTTTTATTTTTGTAGGTTTGATTACCTCATGTTCTCTTCAGATGCGTTTATCCTCCTACCATGTCATTAGTGTGGCAGTTATCTGAGGTTGAGCAGGCACATATTGATTTGTGTGGTTTGACACACGTTCTTGGTTTACCTGACATCCATGTGAATCACAGAATTCTCACATCATTGGTTGAGTGATTCCATTCAGAGCATAATACCTTCCATTTGCCAGTTGGGGAGATGACTATCACTCCCGAGGATGTATATAGGATCCTCCATATCCCTTTTGTTGGGGATAAGGTAGATTATTATGCAATGTTGTTACCTGGATTACAGGATGTTAGGCATGTCTTCAGGGATCCTAATATTTTGACGCATTCCATCAGTTGAGACATCATGATGAGCAGGTATAGTGAGGAGTTTCCTCTGGCGTGTGGTCAAGCAGATTTTATCGGTTGTTTTCTGATGCTAGACAGAGGACAATAGGGATTCCACTGTGGTTGGGTTAGGATGCTAGAGAGATTGATGGAGACCCCTCAGAGGCTTGGCTAGGGTTCTTGCATATTAGCCCACATGTATTGCGAGATGCATGAGGTTGTGTATAGGGACGGTAAGAGCATGGCCACTAGAGTTTTGATTTTACAGGTTTGGGCTTGGGAGCACCTCCTTGTTTGTCGGTCGATTGTTGATGATAGTAGAGAGCTCGGGAAATCGATTGTATATAGGTATGCAAGTTATGTTACGTAGCTCTATCTCAGGAAGACTAGTTTTTGGCGACGGTAGCTAGATGACCTTATAGTCATGATATGGAGACCTTATAGGGGCCTAGAGCCATGGGATGACTACCAACTGGTATGCAAGGATATTTTTGTTACATGCCCACTTATTGGTAGATCGCAAACTATAGTAGAGAGATTTGTGGTTTCTCGAGTGATGAGGCAATATGGCAGGCCTCAAGGGATCTCGCAGGAGTTCACAACGTATGTGTGGTATACTGATGAGGAGAGGCGGGGATGGTCACCAAGGTTTTCCTATGCCTTGAGTATGTAGGAGTTGGCTGGTCTACAATGACTCTGATGGGACTATATGAATGATGTTGCAGATGCGGGGGTATTGCCCCAGTATAGGGATTGGTTCCACCAACATCCATTCCCTAGGTTGACAGATCCAGCTAAGAAGGCTCTTCGCATTGAGGAGATTGAGGATGATGCCCCGGCATAGGGACAGGGATAGGGCCAGATACAAAGACAAGGACAGAGAGTTGAGGCTCCAAGGTGGGCAGGTGGTGATCCTGGTGCTAGTAGCAATAGGGTTCCAACTGGGGTTGGATAGCAGAGGGGTGAGGGTGGATCCCTTAGGAGGATAGGTGTGAGGTTGGGCGAAGCTGAGGAGGAGAGAGCAGCTCCAAGATAGGTCTGACAGTGGAGAGAGGAGCAGGGTGGAGGTGGAGGTGGAGATGGGGGTGGAGAGCCTGTGAGAGAGTAGGGGACTGACTCAGGATGGTCGATTAGAGCACATCTTGTGGAGCTGCAGTCATAGCTGATAGTGGCTCAGACTTAGTTGGCGGAGCGAGACTGATAGCTAGCAGAGCTTAGGGCTGAGCGCGATCATCAGATCGCAAAGATGAGAGTAGAGAGGAGAGAAGAGATGGATGCTTTGTGGTAGGAGGTCCTTCACCAGACAAGTAGGGTGGCATACTATGTTGTAGCGTACAACGTAGCAGTTCCAGTTGCGCAACAGGTTGTCCCCTACCCACAATACATGGCATGGTTGGAGGGAGCTCGGGAACCTCATGAGGATCTCGGTTAGAAGGCTCCACTTCCTCCACCAGGCAATGAGGGAGAGGCTAAGAGCTAGATATTCTTTTTGAAACTCTGATATTTTTTGTAGACATACCCATTTTTTTGTAGCCTATACGATTCTTGCTCTGATGGGAGTTTGTATATGTCATTTGACATCATTTTGTACTCTAAGACTTTATACGATATATATATGAGATCGATTTGACTTCATCGTACTTGTGTTGATTCATTTATGAGATGCTTTCTATATGCTTTATTCTATATGTATGCATTTCTTTCCGTATGGATGTATGTAATGTAAATGATTATGGATGTCTATTTTTGTTTCTTTTCATATGCAAATAAATGATGAATGCAAATGAATAATAATGAATGTGAAATTTTTTTATTTTTCTATGCAATAAGATGAAAGCAAATGAGTAATAATGGAATGTATGAATCTATATAAGATTTTTATGTATGCAACTAACATCTCAAAATACAAGTACTCGATCGAAGAAATGATGAAAAATAGACCAGTTAGCGAAGAAATGATGATGCTTTCAGCTCTCATTCAAAATATAAAGAGATCATTATTATACTGAAATCACTCTAAATTCACAAAATACATAATAAAATGCACAATGAGATGAAAATGAAATGCAACCTAAACCTAGTCACTGGATTTAAAATGCTTAAGATTCATCACCGAGCATAACAAACATAACAGCCAGATTAGAGTTCCTTTCTTTTTTAATGTGCAATTTTAATTATCTTGTCCGCAATGATCCTTTTTTTGTTCATATCCTTGGACAGATTTCGTAGGGACCCAAATTGCATCATAAAGAAATTTCCTCAAAACAAACAAAGAAATGATATGGACCTCCCTGTAGCATTCAAATAAGTGGAGTCGAGGTATGTGAGGCAATTTCATCTTGATGTGAAGGCTCTTATCACAGACACCCAGCTAATTTAGATATTTCCAGATCATTGGATCATTCCTACAAGCAGGAAACAAAGAAAATATTATGCCCCCAATCCTTGCTCTTCTTAGTCACAATAGACCTCCTCGAGTTACTCAGAGGCATAATAATCAAAAATCAATATAAAAGATAGCACACAAAGAAAATTTTCATGCATAGCTCAAACTATTTAGTGATTGTTTTCCGTTATGTTGTTTTGTTTGTTAACTCAGTGATAAAACTCTTCAGTAGTCAGTAGGTAGGTGACTGACTTAGAGTGGACAACCAAGTTTCACTGACAGAAAGATGACTTGGTTGATAATTCTTAGGACATGTAATGTGCTTTGTCGATTAACCTAAGACTAGGACATTGATCAGTTTCAAGCCATGAGGGTTCCAATGAACCAGGATGTCACAAAAGTGACGAGAAAATATGTACAAGCGAAAGAAAAGATGCAAGAAAGAGAGAATGCCAATGTTGCATTGATAGATGGAGCACTTGAGTACAAGAGGCACCTGTTTACTAGGTTTTCACCTGCTTGGCAGAGATTCTTTTTTTTTTTTTTACCAAGGTGCCTGTTTACCAGGGCATTTTCTCTCTTTATATTTTTTTTTTCTTTTTTTTCTTTTTCTATTTTTTTCTAATTTTTTTCAGGACTTTTTCAGTTGTACAGGTTGCTGGAGCAGAGAATGCTAAGTGAATAATTTCTTCAAGTGGATGGTGTTAATCGGTTCACGGAGCTATTCTCCTTCTGAGTTTGAGAGTTGATAGGCACCAAAGCCAAAGACTGCAGTAACAATGTAGGGACCCAACCAGTTGGGTTCAAACTTCCCTTTGTTGTCTTGAAACTGTTGAGTTTTTGGATTTTCTCTCAGGACAAGGTCACCAACCTAAAATTCTCTTTGTCTAACTTTCTTGTTATATCCTCTAGACATTCTCTTTTGATATACTCTGAGATGATCAAATGCCACCTGTCGATGTTCATCCAGCAATTCAAGTTCTTGCAATCTAGATATTCTATGATCTTCATCAGTAACAAGACCTTGCAAAGAAACTCTTAGAGATGGTATTTCCACTTCAAAAGGTAATACTGCTTCAGACCCATACAAAAAAGAAAAAGGTGTCACCTCAGTAGGTGTTGTGATACTTGTTCTATAAGCCCATAGTGCAAGATTGAGCTGCAGATGCAAATCCTTCCTAGATTTGTTCATTGTTCTGTGCAAGATAGTCAATAGGTTTTTGTTAGATGCCTTGGCTTGTCCATTACCTTGAGGATAATATACTAATGGCCAATTTTATTTTATTTTGAATTTCTCATAGAGCTCATCCAGGTCTTTATTCTTGAACTGTCCTCCATTATCAGTCATGATGGACGAAGGTATCCCATACCTGCAGATGATATAGTTTAAGATGAACAAGGCAACTTGTTTACCAGTTGCTTTGATGAGCGGAACCGCTTCTACCCACTTGGTGAGATACTCAGTGGAAATTATGATGAATTTATGTCTATTAGATGAAGTAGGATACATTTGACCAATGAGATCAAAGGCCCATTGCTGAAAAGGCCAATGTGTAGTGAAAGGTATGAGATCCCTTGCTAGAGCATGTATGAGATTTCCATGTAGTTGACATTTTTCACAAGTCTTAGCAAATTTAATAGCATCTCTCTCCATGTCTAGCCAGTAGTATCCAGCCCGTAGTAGTTTCTAAGATAAAGTAAGACCATTCGAATTAGATCCACAAATACCTTCATGAACTTCCGATAATGCATGTTTAGACTCTTCCATTTCTAGACACCTAAGCAATGTATCATCCAAACCTATAGATTGTTAGCAATGATAATATACTGCGAAGCATTTTGGGTTAGGTTTCTTTTCTCATTACACGTAATATTTTCAGGTATAATTTGGTCTTGTAGATAAGAGTAGATGTGGCTGTATCAGGATGAGTCATGTCCAATAATAGAACAAACTATTTGGGTCTCGGGAGAATCATAGGCTGGATAATGTAACTCTTTCACTAGGAATTCAAAGTGAAAATTGGGTTCTTGTAACTCAAGTATAGATGCCAAGGTGGCCATAGCATATGCTTCTCTATTTGCAGATCTGGGAATCTTTTGGAATGATACAAAAGAAAAATACTTCTTAAGATCATCAACCATTGTCTTATAAGGCACTAGTTTCTCATCTCAAGTCTAATATGTATCATTGATTTAATTTATGATCATCTAAGAATCTCCATAGATGTGTAATTTTGCAACCTTCCATTCAATAGCTAGCTTTATCCCATTTACCAAATCTTCATATTCTGCAATGTTGTTTGTGCAAGGGAACAAAATCTTATTAGACTTTGGGATTGAGTACTTATGATGAGTAATAAATAGTATTCCAGCACCAGAACCATTTTGAGTAAAAGACCCATCAAAGAACATCTTCCAGGGTTGTTGAGTAAGGTGAATTATTGATTCATCTGGAAACTCTATATGCAGCGGCTGAGTGTCTTCAAGCAGAGCTTCAACAAGTTGATCAGCAATTACCTCTCCTTTTATGGCCCTGCATTCCACATACTCAGTATCAAATTCTGTAAGTATCATGACCCATTTTGCCAATCTTCCTATAAGTGTTTCTTTGCTAAGAAGATATTTGAGCAGATCAATTTTAGCCACCAGCTTGACTGAATATGCTAACATATAGTGTCTCAGTTTTTGTGATGTAAAGACTAATGCCAAGAATGTTTTTTCTATTATATTGTAGTTCATTTCATAGGACACCAATGTTCTGCAGATGTAATAGATGGATCACTCCTTTTTATTGTCATCCTGATGTGCCAGAAGTGCCCCCATTGATGAATCAGTTGCTGATATGTATAAGATCAATGGTTTACCCTAAATAGGTGGCATTAGTATTGGTAGATTTGACAGGTACTCTTTGATTTGCTGAAGATGTTGCTCACATTCTTGATCCCAATTGTATATTGTTACTGCATCATTTATTCCTCATGGCAAGAGTGAGTCATCTTTTCAATTTTTTTGTTGGAGTCCTAATTTGTGCTATAATACCTTGGTTCAAGTTCTTAGTGCGTCTATAAATCCTTTTTCTTGTCATTTAAGTTAGGTTTAGATAATTGGTTGAACTTTGTGAACACATCGAACCATTTTGAACTGGGTTCAAAAGGTTCATTTAGGTTCCATAGGTTCCAAGGTGTTCGGAAAAGGTTTTTCATACTAATGTTTTCTCTAAGTGTCTTGCAGTGGCTCTTCTAAAAAGTTCCTTGTTCGGTGATATAGCACTTTATTTGTCATCAGGTGTTGAACTTATTGAACTAAGTTCAAGGGGTTCAAATATGTTCAACATGTTCAATATAGCACAAGTGGTCAGCAGTTTGGCACGACGTACATCTTGAACTACTTGAACACGCATTTCAAGAACTGGCGGTTACTTCAAAAATGCCGCCATGCATTCAATGCATGTGTGCGAGGTCTAATCCACAAACTTGCCACACTCAGACTAAAATTTTGAAATTATTGCATTTAATGTATTCGTATCATTGCATTTCCTAATAAGGTATGAAGAATTGTTAGTACTCCGCATTTGTTCCTTGCTGTTGTATCTTTGTGTGTGTTTTCCCTGGATAGGAGTCTTTCTTCCTGCTAGCCATCGTCCAATTGTTCAACTGTGAAGGTGAGTCTTTCCTTGTTCTCTCTAGTGGTTTTCCTTGCATTTTCTCTCGTACAAAAGATTTCTTTGTAATCAATTTAGGTTTCTTGTTTGAAATTATGAAGTCCACACTGCATTTGTTTGGAAATGTTTTTAGCCTGGCATCCACAGAACCCATAGTTAGCGATACTGATCTAAAAGGGGAAAACCTTGAAGTGTTGAAAGGAAGGGTGTTCAAAGGGATTGATAAGTCTTTTGGTGTGGAGATTCTAAGTAGTGGTCTTGTAGAAGCCGCAGCCTTTCCCCCAGCAATTCCTTGTCCAGAGTCGATTCGACAATGTATTGCTAGATATGACCCAGTGTCTGAAACCATTAGGAGAGATAATGGCGAAACCATTCTTGCCATTAATCATGAGATGATTTCTTCAGTCTTTAAGATACTTGATTACCAGTTCTCCAACTTTTCTCCCATTCAGTCAGTCACCGAGTTCAATGCAGACAGAGCTGGGCACAGAAACAATGTAGCGAAATTCTGGTTGAAGGTTCCTCAAAGAGGTGGTTCAAGGTTACCCAAAAATCCTAATAAGAACCACATGTTGCCACATATTCATGACGTGATGCTTTTGTTGCACTAAGCCAGAGGTTCTACTGAAGCTTATAGCTTTGACAACTAGATTTATTGTTATGTGCAACTGGTTCTAGAAGGGAAGCAATATTTGGATTGGGCTGAATTGATCGCCGATTCAATCAGAGAACAGCTGAGTCTGGCTAAGCAGTTCCAATGAAACTTCTTTATGTCCTCATATCTCTTGTATTGTTTGACTTGTGTTAAAGAGTTAACTGGTATACCAAAACGGCTCACTGAGGAAGATGTCCTCGTATATGAGTTTTATCCTATGCTGTAGAAAGATAAAGCTTTACAAGATTTTAGAAGGGTACACAATGTTTTCCTGGGTGATATGTGTCATAAATTGAAGAGTGCAAAAGCTAAAAGGATTTCTGATGATGCACAAACTTTGATAAAGAGGTTTGGTAGTTTTTACATCCAGTTCCCACACTTTTGTTATATACGGGTAGGAGGTTTTGAAGAGGAAACCTTCAAGCTTCCTCACTTCTGTTCTGATTGCTTTGTTTTAGCAGAAGTATGTAGGCAACTAATCTCTGTAATAAAAAAGGCACAACCTAAGGACAAATGGGAAGGTCATTTTCCCATACAATTGGGAGTGTTGTCTTGCAGTTCAATGTCTAACACCCTGAGTATAGGACCCGAACTCAGGAATTTTAATTTTTCTCTGTATTCTGAAAGAAAAGGTTTTGATAAAAAAGGATTTTCACGAAGCCTTGGCCTAATGCCTTATCTCCCCATGCTATAGTTAGAAGATTTCTAGGAAGATTGTACAGATGAACTTGAAGTTTTTAAAAGGGAAAACATGAGATTGGTGATAGAACAAGTTGTCTCTTTATAGATAGAGTTAGATACTAAAGGGCTTGAAGAGGATTATCTTGAATTATTTGAACCAGGGTATTTGGCTCACGCAGAGACTGAAATGCCTCAAATTACTTGGGATGAGGAGGAGAAAGATGATATACAATTGAGGACCAAAGGAGTTCTAGAAAGAACTGTGGCATGGGTGGCTAATAAGAAAGCAATGAAGTCAGGTGTTAAGTCTCATTCTACAAGAAGTAATAAGGATTCTCTATCTTCACTAAAGTGTCTTTCTAACAGTGCTCCTATTCATGCAGGTAAGGATAACAAGTCACCCTAGCTTAGACACAGGTCTAGTTCAACTTTGGATTTTTGTACTCCTCAGCATACTCGATCATGAAGTGCTACCCAAAGAAAGATGGATCAGACAAAGGATATGAGGGCAAAGGATGTTGTGCTCGATGCTCAGATATTTGAAATTGAAGATTTGGATGGCAAAGTTGCTAGTGCTCTGGATTCTCAAAAAGTGACTGTGGCTATGACGCCACCTTCAAAGATGATTGAAGGAACTACTCATTCCAGTGCAACCCCTAAGTGGTTGACTACCTCAATGAACAAGAAAAGGAGTTTTCTTACTGTGACCATTCCAATTCAGGAAATGGTTGTTAAATACACAGAGAAGAATCCAAAGCCGAAAAGGTTCAAGACTGTCGCTCACCTGAACAATGATGAGGAAACTGGAAAAGGGGTGTTGAGATCGCCTCATATAAACCTAAGGATGAAAACAAGGAGGCTAGCCCTGATGATTTTGAGATCACAAAGGTGGAGTTGGGAAAAATGAGAAGAGATACAGACAACCACTTTTTGCAAGTGTCAGCAAAGAAAATGCTTACTAGGTCAGAGAAGGATGGGCAAGAGAAGAGAGAAATAAAGCGACACATAAGCATTCTGCATCAGTTCATCGATAGTATTGGTTGCCTTGGGGCACTTCCAATATCCCATGCTATTGAGAACTTTGGCCCAACTTCTCTGGAAAACAAAAGGTTAATGAACCAAGTTCAATAGGCCAAGAGCATTGCTGAAGCTATGGAGAAATGGATTGAATGGATAATCAAAGATGGCGAGAAGTACATTACTAACTCCCAGAGATTATGTGATGAAATATAGGGTCTTATTTCTGAGGTTCAAAACTAGCTTGTGCCGTGGGAGAAGGAAGAGCACAAATGGCAGAATGTCCTGCCTCTGTTTGCTAAAATAGAAGAATATGAAGCTACCAGGTTTTTTAAAGAACACTCAATTAAGCTGGTGGTCGATGAATGTTAGCATTTTGTGCTGAAGAAAACCATAATGTGGTGAGTGCTTACCTTCAAATCTATGATTACCGATGCAAAGACCTCTGTTTACGAACTCCAGGATCTTCAAAGTAGCATAGTCAATGATAATAAGGTGGTTAATCCTGATCATGACTGGTAGTTGGGAATTTGTGGTTTGATCACACAAGATGCAATCAGATCTTTCCAGATGAACATGGAGAAGATCAGAGCCAAGGGTAGTTTCACACCAGAAGATATAACCAAGGTGGCTAGGATTGAATCTATGACTTTCATTGGGAATGATCAGTTGCCGAAACATTCTGAGAAGATGGTGCAACACAGGTGGAATAAAGAGGTGGCGAAGGTGAAGCTCAACGCAATGAAAGTTGTGAGCCAATCCATGGTTCAAGAACTTACAACTGCTCACGACGCCTGCGAAAGCAGAGAGGATGATGATGATGGAAATATGGCATAATGCATTAATTTAGGGCTAGTTTCCTTTATTTTTTTAAATTCTCATGGTTATGCAAAGACTTCGGGACATCTATCCCAAAATACTTCTTGTTGGTTTTGTAACTGTTTACGGCGAGTGGTTGAGTTTTCAGGGAGACCTCCCATATTTTAAACTATAAATTAAGTAAAAGTAGAGGGTAAAGGGGTTAGATTTAGTGACTAATTCTAGGAGTTTTTCGCTCTGTTTTTGGTATTTTCTAATTTATCAAAGGGAGAATCAGACTGTTAAAACCTGGAATGGAAGAAGATTTGTAGATGTATTTTTGTGTCTTTGTCGCATAAGGATATATATATGAAATCTGATCATATTGTTTTTGGGAGAAGGAAAATCTATGTAGTTTGAATCCGAATAGATACATGTCTTTGCATATGTTTATCTGATCAATTAACAGTAATGATCTTTCTATTACAGTAACTTATTATTCCTCTGATGTTCTTTCCTTTGAATGTTTTGTTTACTTTAGAAAAGATTCATGATCGGGAGTAGATTTATTTTTCCTTAAATCTGTTCATCCTTTATTAGATCTGTGAAAGAAGTATATTGAACTTTGTTTCAGTTGTTTTGGTTACATACATTGAAATGTTAGGAAAATGGCTTTTCGTCTTTTTGAAACATGTGAAGAATTTCAGCCTTTCATCCAAGAATGAAATAGGCGGCCTTACACACTTTCGAGTTAAAAGCTTCTATTCAGAAATAAATAGTTTCGCACATTCCTTGAAAAGCTAAGATAGGGAGCTATACCTATGCAAAAATTCAGAGGGAAGTGATTTGAACAACACTTACCCAACTATTTAGTGAATCACTTGTTCTTAGAATAAGGTAACAGAGTTCAAGATTAATCATTTAAAAAAAGAACAAATCTGTTCACTAACAGATTTTTGGCGACTATGCTGGGGAAACGAAACAAAGAGAAAACCAAATTTTCAGTAGACTGGTATGCCGTAGACATAACAAAATTGAGCCCATAATTGGCAGAATTACTCAGAGTTCACTTTGTAGAAGATATAGTTTAATAATTCAGGAAAATTGTTGAGATTGAGTCTCATTTGAAAGAGCTTAGTATTCCTACGAGTGATAACATTGGATTCTCATCCATATACCAGAGCACAAAGGAGAGAAGGAATAGTTGATAATTGTTTTGAAGAATTACAAGGCCTGCCATTTGCCACAAACTTTACTCCTAAAAGGAAAGCCAAGAGCAGACCTTCTTCTCCTGTCAGAGTTACCCCTATACCTTCTTCTTCTCCTTGGCAAGCACTAACGCTAATTGGAGTTCAAGCCCCTCCTCTTGTAACCATTTACCTTGTGTTCATTATGGCTCAACCCTAGGGTGCGGCTATTGGATCTCTTGCCCTCGCAACTCATAATCCACTTCCAAAAGGGGCAAGGGATGTTTTACCCAAATATAATGGGGATGAAAAAGTCTCAGTTGAAGAGCACTTGAATTATTTTAATGTGGCCACTGGAATCCTAGCAGTCCAATATGAGGACGTGGCTGTTAGGCTTTTTGCCCAAACTCTCACCGAAGGGGAAGCAGAATGGTTCAGCCATCTGTGAGCAGGATCCATAACTGACTGGCAAACAATGAAAACCACTTTTGAGAAAAGGTTCAAAAGTGCTGATGATGAACATTTGCTACTAGCTCAACTCACATAGATGAAAAAGGAAATTCATGAGCCAATGAGGGATTATGTAGCAAGGTATAATAAGATTATCCACAGAATTACTCAAGCCAAAAGACCAACTGCAAATAATCAACAATGTTTCTTCATAAATTCCATGCCACCTGATGTGGGTTTTCACCTTAGAAGAAGTAGGCCGGCTGATCTAGAGACTGCACAAAATGAGGCTATACAGCTTGAAGATGATCTGATAACAACTGGAAAATGGAGGAAAGATATACAAACTCCTCTGGGCCAATCTCAGACTTCTACATCGTCCACTGATCTAGTTGTTCAATGGCTTGTCAATGATATAATTGCTCTAAAGAGGTAGATACCTAAGCCGGGAAGCTCTTATCCACAACCTTATCAAGATATAAGCAGGAAAACTTCAAATCAATATAATTATGGACGACCGTTGCAATTGCTTGTTGCTCCACAAAGATTACAAATAGAGGCACCTCCTGACAAAGGTGTCATGTGTTCATTCCATCTTACCACTGATCATGATGGGGTTTCTTGTCTTGATATGATAAGACACATTCAGATGCAAAACATAAAAGATGAATTAGGAGAGTTCACTAAAGCAGAAAGAATTCAAGAGGTACCTGGCGACTCTGGAACATTCTACCTCGAGTATGAGTCAGATTCAGAAAAAGGTAGTAACATTTTGGCAACTCTTGAAGGTCCTTCATGTGCGATTCTAACAAGGAATCAACAAACTTCCCAGGCTTCTTCTTTTGTGAATCCTTCTGGAAGCAATTTCAAAGGAAAATATCTCCCAAGTAATAGTTTTTCAAAGGTCCCTGAAGTTAGGATTTTGCAAAGGAACCATGAAGATAATAATAGCACTTCCTCTTCCTCCTCCTTTGATATCATTGAGTTCTGTAAGGCCTCTACTATTCAACTTCCTACCACTGAGTATTTGAAGTTGAACCCAAAAGAACTGGAAAAACTGGTCAAATATGTTAAGAGAGATTCCTCTTCGGAGTCCCAGGTACATGGATGTGTAGAGAATAGTGATTTAGCTGTTGCAGAAAGGTCTTCATCTGCCCCGTGCTCATTAGCTAACCTGGCTGATCCCTGTGCTTTTCATGATGCAAAATTTGGGCTTGAGGTTGAGATTTCGAAGCTTGAACCTTTCTATATATCCCTTCTCTTGAATGGTCAGAAGCTTAGCAATTGCATAATAGATTCAGGGGCATCAGACAACATAATGCCTTTGCCTGTGGCTAAATCTCTCGATTTGACCCTCACTAAAACATTTGGGAGATGTTTTTCGATGGATGGAAAATAGGTTCCTCTTATTGGATAGGTAAAAGACGTCCAAGCAGTGTTGGCAGCGTGCCCTGACAAAAGAGTAAGATTAACTATCTTGGTTGTTGATATTCCAGTGAGTTACGAAATGCTTTTGAGTAGGACGTTTTGCAAGGACCTTGGAGGTGAAATCAAAATGGACTGGTCTGAGGCCATCACTCCCCTTGGAAAATAGAAAATCAAGCTTGAACCTGAGCCTAAAAATAAGTACACTATTTTTCCTTCAGATAACCCCAAAGCCCAGATTTTGTTCCAAGAATGTGAGTTCGGAAACTATCTCGTTCTTGCACCTGGTGAAAGGGAACTGGTCGAGGTTGTTGACAAACTTGACGGGTTATGGTAGATGGAATTTGATGGATGTTGTGCCAACTCCGGTTCAGAAGCAGGGGTGGTTTTGCTGTCACCCACTGGTAATATTTTCCCATTTTCTTTCATGTTGGATTTTAAGAATACTAATAATACTACAGAGTATGAGGCATTATTATTAGGATTAAGTGAGGCTAGATGTAAAGGTATCAAATTGCTTAAAGTTAAAGGTGATGCAGAGTTGATTGTTAGATAGGTGAGAAATGTCTATACGGTTAAGAATGACAGGTTGAGACATTACAGGAATAGAGTTTGGGATGAGTTAGAATTCTTTGATGCTTTCTTGATTGAAGCCATTCCGAGGGAGCAAAATAGTAGGGCAGATTTGTTGGCCGTTTCAGCCTCACTTTTATTACCGCATCCAGACTTTAAAGATAACTCATATAGGATTGAAATGATCTATAGGCCCAGTGTCCCCAATAATGTAAATCATTGGCAAGTTTTTGATGTGGATGCACAGATCAAAGATTTCCTAGAATGTGCTCAATCATTTTCTTAGTCATATTTTGAAGGTTCTGAGAATGTCTGCAAAGAGTTTAGTCCAAACCCAGAGGTAGATCCTACAAATAGTTTTATTCAGCTCAAAGGTAACAAAATTCCGAAGGGGCTAGTGACTCTGGAGAGGTTTTTCACCAAAGATGATGCATTCATAGGTAAGAAAATTCCCAAAGATGATGAAAAAGGAAATTGTGAGAAAATAAATTTGAGTGGTGAATCCGACCCAAAAGAAGTAACAATTGGCAAGTGTTGTTCTATGGAGGAAAAGCGAGCACTTGGCACACTACTTAAAAAATACATTGATGTCTTTGCTTGGTCCTATGACGACCTGAAGGAGTTTAGAAATGGACATTTTTAGCATCAGATTCCGTTGAAGCTAGGCATTTCTCCATTTAGACCCCATTATGGCGGATGCAATTTTTAAGGAAGTTGATAAAATGCTTAAGGCCAGAATCATATATCCAATTCATCATTTTACTTGGGTAGCCAACATTGTGCCCGTAAGAAAGAAGAATGGAGAAATTCATATTTGTGTTGATTTTCAAAATTTGAATCAAGCGAGTCTGAAGGACAACTACGCTTTACCCAATATGGACCACATTTTGCAAACGGTGTCCGGGTCAGAGATGATGTCGATGTTGGATGGTTTTTCTAGTTACAATCAGATTACTGTAGCAGAGCATGAACAACACAAGACAACGTTCATCACTCCATGGGGAACATTCGCATATAACCGCATGCCATTTGGTTTAATAAATGCCGGAACCACTTTTCAAAGGGCTATGGATTCCTCTTTTAAAGATTTTCAAGATAGAATTATTGTTGTTTACCTAGATGACCTCACGGTGTTTTCAAAAGAAAGAAAAGATCATCTTAGAGATTTGAGTGCAGTACTGCAGTGTTGTCGTGAGAATAGAATCTCTTTGAATCCAAAGAAATTAGTTTTCTGTGTCACGGAGGGCAAATTGTTAGGACATATTGTCTCAAAAGAGGGAGTCAAGATTGATCCTGAGAGGGTTAATGCAATTCAATGTCTCAGTTTACCTTCTAACCAGACTGGAGTAAGATCATTCTTTGGTCAAGTGAATTTCTTAAGAAGATTTGTTCGAGAGTTTGCAAAGACCACAAAACACATCATCAGCTTGTTAAGTGAGCAACATCCTTTCAAGTGGACCGAAGAGGCCAAAGATGCTTTCGAAAGAATTAAAGGTTCAGTTGCAAATGCGCCTACTCTTGTTAATCTAGATTTCACAAAGGACTTCATTTTGTATTGTTATGCATCAAAGCATACGATGTTTGGGATTCTGTTACAGTTGGATGAATATGGGGCTGAAGCACCTATAGAATTCATGAGTATTCCACTCAAGAAGCATGAGCTTGAGTATTCACTTTTGGAGAAACATGCCTATGCTATAGTAAAAGTCATGAAACAGTTTCGGTACTATTTCTGCATTCTCACTCTGTAGTTTTTGTTCCAGATTCAGTAGTAAAAAGTATTTTAACTCAAAAGGAGGTTGGACTAAATAAGAGAGCAACTTGGGTAACAAAAATTCAGGAATATGACTTAGATATTTGCCCTACGAAGACAGTTAAAGGACAAGGCTTATGCAGGTTGATAGCAGAAAATGAGGTGGAAACTGAAGCCGAGTTGCCATTAACTCTTTTTGTTGGATTGCAGAATACTTGGTTCTCTGATGTGGCCTATTATTTAACTTATGGTTGCTGCCCAAGCCATTTGTCAACAAAAGAACAAAGGAATTTAAATTTAAAAGCTTCTAAGTATGTAATTTGGCGGGATGTTTTCTACAAAAAGGGTTTAGATGGAACATATTTAAGGTGTGTAGATAAACCTCAATAGCAAAAGCTCTTGGAGGCCTATCATGGTGAAGCTTGTGGGGGACACTTCTCATCATCTATTACTGCTTTCAAAATTTTGAGGAATTGTTTTTATTGGCCCGACATGTTTAGGGATGCATATATTTATGTTAAAGAGTGTGAGAAATGTCAACTCTTTTTTGGAAAGCCACATTTGGCGGCTCTGCCTCTAAGGCTCGTAGTAATAGATGAACCTTTCAAGCAATGGGGCATTGATTTCATAGGCCCAATAAACCCTCATTCTAGTGCTGGTCATATGTATATTTTGATAGCAACTAACTACTTTACCAAGTGGGTAGAAGCCATTCCCACTAAAAAGGCAAACTCAGAGGTTGTGTGTAGTTTTCTCAAGGATTACATCCTAGTTCGTTTTGGGGTTCCCCAAAAAATTGTGGCAGATAATGCATCATATTTCTCCTCTGAAGAGTTGACTATGTTTTGCTACGATCATTAGATTTCTCTCTCGCATTCCTCTGATTACTTTCCATAGGGTAATGGATTGGCAGAATCTAGCAACAAGAATTTGATAGCCATCATGAAGAAGTTAGTTGATGAAAGTGCTCGGAATTGGCATAAGAAGACATATGATGCTTTGTGGGTAGATAGAACCGTGTCCAAGAGGGCCATTGGAATGACACCTTTTGAACTTGTGTATGGCGTAGGAGCAAAACTTTCTTTGCCTCTAGAATTATCAGCAGCCAAGCTACAGACAGTAGTGGAAGATTCCTTCTTTCAAAATGCTTTGGAGAAAAGAATTATGTATCTGACGAAGTTGGAAGAGGAGAGAGAGTTGATGGTAGATAGAATTTCAGAACATCAGAACCAAGTGAAGAGGATTTTTGACATGAGAGCTCGACCAAGAGGTTTCCTAATAGGAGATGAGGTGTTGTTATGGGATAAAAGGAGAGAGCCAAAAGGTGCTCATGACAAGTTTGATTCGTTGTGGAAAGGCCCTTTCAGAATCTGTGAAGCAGTGGGATAAAATGCTTTCAGACTCAGCTATGCTGACGGAATGATTATGCCCTATACCTACAACGGGAAAGATCTCAAGCTCTATAAATTGTAAATCCTATGATCAAGATTTTTGTATATAGTAGCTTAGGTGTTCTTGGTTGTGTGTCCCCTAATCTTTTCCCCTTTTCATTTTTAGTCTTGTGAAACCAAAGTCTATGAGTTCTTTGCATTTTCCTTTGAAAAATACAATCCCCAGTCATAGCCAATGTTACTGCATCATTTATTCCTCATGGCAAGAGTGAGTCATCTTTTCAATTTTTCTGTTGGAGTCCCAATTCATGCTATAATACCTTGGTTCAAGTTCTTAGTGTGTCTATAAATCCTTTTTCTTGTCATTTAAGTTAGGTTCAGATAATTGGTTGAACTCTATGAACATGTTAAACTATTTTGAACTGGGTTCAAAAGGTTCATTTAGGTTCCATAGGTTCCAAGGTGTTCGGAAAAAAAATTTCATACTAATGTTTTCTCTAAGTGTCTTGCAGCGGCTCTTCTAAAAAGTTCCTTGTTCCGTGATATAGCACTTTATTTTTCATCGGGTGTTGAACTTATTGAACTAAGTTCAAGGGGTTCAAATATGTTCAACATGTTCAATATAGCACAAGTGGTCAGCAGTTTGGCGCGACGTACATCTTCAACTACTTGAACACTCATGAAGTCTATTCAAGATGTTCATATGTGTTCAATATTGGTGGGTCCCGCGGGTTTTAATGATTTGATAGTGCATTCATTGCCAAATACGAAGAGGCAGAACCATATCTTAAGTGATGTCATTCCTTGGTTTTTTCAAAGTAAGTAATCATTTTAGGAACTGGCGATTACTTCAAAAATGCCGCCATGCATGTGTGCGAGGTCTAATTCACAAACTTGCCACACTCAGACTAAAATTTTGAAATTATTGCATTTAATGTATTTGTATCATTGCCTTTCCTAATAAGGTATGAAGAATTGTTAGTACTCCGCATTTGTTCCTTGCTGCTGTATCTTTGTGTGTGTTGTCCCTAGATAGGAGTCTTTCTTGCTGCTAGCCGTCGTCTGATTGTTCAACTATGAAGGTGAGTCTTTCCTTGTTCTCTCTAGTGGTTTTCCTTGCATTTTCTCTCGTACAGAAGATTTCTCTGTAATCAATTTAGGTTTCTTGTTTGAAATTATGAAGTCCACACTGCATTTTTTTGGAAACGTTTTTAGCCTGGCATCCACAGAACCCATAGTTAGCGATACTGATCTAAAAGGGGAAAACCTTGAAGTGTTGAAAGGAAGGGTGTTCAAAGGGATTGATAAGTCTTTTGGTGTGGAGATTCTAAGTAGTGGTCTTTTAGAAGCCGCAACCTTTCCCCCAACAATTTCTTGTCCAGAGTTGATTCGAGAATGTATTGCTAGATACGACCCAATGCCTGAAACCATTAGGAGAGATAATGGCAAAACCGTTCTTGCCATTAATCATGAGGTGATTTCTTTAGTCTTTAATATACCTGATTACTAGTTTTCCAACTTTTCTCCCACTCAATCCGTCACCAAGTTCAATGCAGATAGAGTCGGGCACCGAAACAATGTAGCGAAATTCTGGTTGAAGTTTCCTCAAAGAGGTGATTCAAGGTTACCCAAGAATCCTAATAAGAACCACATGTTGCCACATATTCATGACGTGATGCTTTTGTTGCACCAAGCCAGAGGTTCTGCTGAAGCTTATAGTTTTGACGACTGGATTTATTGTTATGTGCAACTAGTTCTAGAAGGGAAGCAATATATGGATTGGGCTGAATTGATCACCGATTCAATGAGAGAACAGTTGAGTGTGGCTAAGCAGTTCCAACAAAACTTCTTTATGTCCTCATATCTCTTGTACAGTTTGGCTTGTGTTAAAGAGTTAACTGGTATACCAAAATGGCTCACTAAGGAAGATGTCCCCGTATATGAGTTTTATCCTATGCTATAGAAAGATAAAGCTTTACAAGATTTTAGAAGGGTACACAATGTTTTCCTGGGTGATATGTGTCATGAATTGAAGAGTGCAAAAGCTAAAAGGATTTCTGATGATGCACAAACTTTGATAAAGAGGTTTGGTAGTTTTTACATCCAGTTCCCACACTTTTGTTATATACGGGTAGGAGGTTTTGAAGAGGAAACCTTCAAGCTTCCTCACTTCTGTTCTGATTGCTTTGTTCTAGCAGAAGTATGCAGGGAACTAACCTTTGTAATAAAAAAGGCACAACCTAAGGACAAATGGGAAGGTCATTTTCCCATACAATTGGGAGTGTTGTCTTGCAGTTCAATGTCTGACGCCCTGAGTATAGGACTAGACCTCAGGAATTTTAATTTTTCTCTGTATTCTGAAAGAAAAGGTTTTGATAACAAAGGATTTTCCCGAAGCCTTGGCCTAATGCCTTATCTCCCCATGCCATAGTTGGAAGATTTCTGGGAAGATTGTACAGATGAACTTGAAGTTTTTAAAAGGGAAAACATGAGATTGGTGCTAGAACAAGTTGTCTCTTTGTAGATAAAGTTAGATACTAAAGGGCTTGAAGAGGATTATCTTGAATTATTTGAACCAGGGTATTTGGCTCATGCAGAGACTGAAATGCCTCCAATTAACTGGGATGAGGAGGAGAATGATGATATACAATTGAGGACCAAAGGAGTTCTAGAAAGAACCACGGCATGGGTGGCTAATAAGAAAGCAATGAAGTCAGGCGTTAAGTCTCATTCTGCAAGAAGTAATAAGGATCCTCTATCTTCACCAAAGCATCTTTCTAATAGTGCTCCTATTCGTGCAGGTAAGGATAACAAGTCACCCCAGCTTAGACACAGGTCTAGTTCAACTTTGGATTTTCATACTCCTCGGCATACTTGATCACGAAGTGCTGCCCAAAGAAAGATGGATTAGACAAAGGATATGGGGGAAAAGGATGTTGTGCTTGATGCTCAGATATTTGAAATTGAAGATTTGGATGGCGAATTTGCTAGTGCTCTGGATTCTCAAATAGTGACCTTGGCTATGACGCCACCTTCAAAGATGATCGAAGGAACTACTCATTCTGGTGCAACCTCTAAGTGGTTGACTACCTCAGTGAACAAGAAAAGGAGTTTTCTTCCTGTGACCATTTTAATTTAGGAAATGGTTGTTAAATACATAGAGAAGAATCCAAAGCCGAAAAGGTTCAAGACTGCCACTCACCTAAACAATGATGAGGAAATTGGAAAATGGGTTGTTGAGATCGCCTCGTATAAACCTAAGGATGAAAACAAGGAGGCTGGACCTGATGATTTTGAGATCACAAAGGTGGAGTTGGGAAAAATGAGCAGAGATACAGACAACCACTTTTTCCAATTGTTAGCAAAGAAAATGCTTACTAGGTCAAAGAAGGATGGGCGAGAGAAGTGAGAACTAAAGCGACACATAAGTGTTCTGGCTCAATTCATCGATAGTATTGGTTGCCTTGGGGCACTTCCAATATCCCATGCTACTGAGAACTTCAACCCAACTTCTTCAGAAAACAAAAGGTTAATGAACCAAGTTCAACGGGCCAAGAGCATTGCCGAAGCTGTGGAGAAATGGATTGAACGGATAATCAAAGACGACGAGAAGTACATTACTGACTCCCAGAGATTATGTGATGAAATACAGGGTCTTATTTCTGAGGTTCAAAACTAGCTTGTGTCGTGGGAGAAGGAAGAGCACAAATGGAAAAATGTCCTGCCTCTATTTGCCAAAATAGAAGAATATGGAGCTACCAGGTTTTTGACAGAACACTCAATTAAGCTGGTGGTCAATGAATGTTAGCTTTTTGTGTTGAAGAAAACCATAATGTGGTGAGTGCTTACCTTCAAATCTGTGATTACCAATGCAAAGACCTCTATTTATGAACTCCAGGATCTTCAAAGTAGCATAGTCAATGATAATAAGGTGGTTAATCCTGATCATGACTGGCAGTTGGGAATTTGTGGTTTGAGCACACAAGATGCAATTAGATTTTTCTAGATGAACATGGAGAAGATAAGAGCCAAGGGTAGTTTCATGCCAAAAGATATAACCAAGGTGGCTAGGATTGAATCTATGACTTTCATTGGGAATGATCAGTTGTCGAAACATTCTGAGAAGATGGTGCAACATAGGTGGAATAAAGAGGTGGCGAAGGCGAAGCTCTACGCAATGAAAGTTTCGAGCCAATCCATGGTTCAAGAACTTACAACTGCTCATGACGCCTGCAAAAGCGGAGAGGATGATGATGATGGAAATATGACATAATGCATTAATTTAGGGCTAGTTTCCTTTATTTTTGTAAATTCTCATGGTTATGCAAAGACTTCGGGACATCTGTCCCAAAATACTTCTTGTTGGTTTCGTAACTGTTTACGGGGGGTGGTCGAGTTTTCAGGGAGACCTCCCCTGTTTTAAGCTATAAATTAAGTAAAAGTAGAGGGTAAAGGGGTTAGATTTAGTGACTAATTCTGGGAGTTTTTCGCTCCATTTTTAGTATTTTCTATTTTATCAAAGGGAGAATCAGACTGTTAAAACCTGGAATGGAAGAAGATTGTTAGATGTATTTGTGTGTCCTTGTCGCATAAGGATATATATATATATATATATATATATATATATATATATATATATATATATATATATATATATATATATATATATATATATATATATATATATATATATATATATATATGAAATCTGATCATATTGTTTTTGGGAGAAGGAAAATCTGTGTATTTTGAATCTGAATAGATACATGTCTTTGCATATGTTTATTTGATCAAGTAACAGTAATGATCTTTACATTACAGTAACTTATTATTCCTCTGATGTTCTTTCCTTTGAATGTTTTGTTTACTTTAGAAAAGATTCATGATCGGGAGGAGATTTATTTTTCCTTAAATCTGTTCATCCTTTATTAGATCTGTGAAAGAAGTATATTGAACTTTGTTTCAGTTGTTGTGGTTACATACATTGAAAAGTTAGGAAAATGGCTTTTCGTCTTTTTGAAACATGTGAAGAATTTCAGCCTTTCATCCAAGAATGAAATAGGCGGCCTTACATGCTTTCGGGTTAAAAGCTTCTATTCAGAAATAAATAGTTTAGCACATTCCTTGAAAAACTAAGATAGGGAGCTGTACCTATGCAAAAATTCAGAGGGAAGTGATTTGAACAACACTTACCCAACTGCTTAGTGAATCATTTGTTCTTAGAATAAGGTAACAGAGTTCAAGATTAATCATTTAAAAAAAAGAGCAAATCTATTCACTAACATATATTACTCCTTTCCTCAATACTTTGTGAAAGGTTGAGCTTTGTCTGCTAGCTGAGAAATGAATCGTCTGATAGATTGGAGACGTCCCTATAGACTTCTCATTTGACTGATGTTCTTCGGAGGTGACATTTCCATTATGGATTGGACCTTCTCAGGATTAACCTTGATTCCCTTTTTTGAAATGATGTAGCTAAGTAGTTTACAGATGACACTCCAAATGCACACATTTTTGGATTTAACCGAAGTTTTAACTTTTCCATTCTGTGTAGTATAGGACCTAGCTCTTCAATATGTGTTGATCTCTTCATAGTCTTCATTAAAGTGACATCAACATAATCTTCCATATTCTTGTGCATAATGTCATTAAAAATAGTAGTGATTGCTCTTTTATAGGTTGCTCCTGCATTCTTTAGCCCAAATGGCATGACATTCCAACAAAAGGTTCCCCATGCATAGGTGAAAGCTGTCTTTTCTTGATCTACAGAAGCTATTTTGATTTGATTGTATCTGGAGAATATGTCCATTAGTGATTACACCTCATACCCAGTAGTCATGTCGACTATCATATCAATGTTTGGTAATGGAAAGTCATCCTTCAGACAAGCTTTGTTGAGATCTCTGAAGTCAGTACAAACTCTGATAGATTTGTCTACCTTTGACATAGGTACTATGTTTGAAATCCATTCAGCATAATCTATAGCTCTAATGAATCCAACTTTTAGCAGTTTTTCTACTCAGCCTTGACTAGCAGTGCCACATGAGGGTGCATCTTATGGAGTTTTTGCTTGACTAGTTTAACTCCTGGTGTGGTAGAAAGATGGTGCATGATGAGATCAAGATCTAGGCCTGGCATATCAGAGTACATCCATGCAAAGTTTATTTTCTTTTCTGAGAATAGATGAGTGAAATCTTTCAATTCTTCTACTGACAGTGATTGAGCTAAATGAATGATGTGCGGTGTCTCTTGACTCCCAATGTTCATTAGCTGAGTTGGCTTGATCAATATAAAATACCTTTCCTAAAAATGACTTGGCAGTATATCAAGTATCTCACCTTCAGGCACCTCAGATAGGTTTTCACCCTTAGGTACGTCCTTTATTTTCTCTTTTTTAGATTCTGACACCGCCACAATGTGGTTTTGCCATCAAATCTTTTATTTTTTATTTTTCTTGTTTTTGCAACTAAGATACTTGATATCCGCTTCAGTCATGTTTTCACTGGTGGAAGAGTCCATAGGTTCAACTGCATTGAGATAATAGGCTAATGTATAGTCATTGGCAAAAGTAGGTATATTCATTGATTGGTTTTGTAATATGCAGTGAATCAGTTATGGATGTACTAAGGATAAATTCTGGATAGGTTCGAGAGCATTTGCAGTATTGTCATCACAATTGCGGATCGAAAAGTCAAGTTCTAGAAGGATACCTTGCATAAGTGTCTCAAGACCAGGAAGTGTTAGATCATGATTATTAAAGTTCATGTTAATATTTAGTTGACCTAATCCAATAGACATACTTGTAGCATCGTTCCCTATGCCAAACTGGACTTCATATCGTGGTTTGACAGCAATAAGATTAGTAGACAAATTTTCATCATTTACATCAGATGATTCAGAATTTGATGCTAAGTAGATATTGTCCTAAATAGGACTATTGATAGAGTCATCAGAGTCATCAGATGAAGTTTCTGAGGCTTCTTCAAGTGATTTAGTGAGTATATGTATGGTATCAACACCAACATCTTGAATGTTGCAAGTTCCTTCAAGATTTGTCTCATTTATCATTTGTATTTGACATACCTGCTGACATGGTCTTACTTTTTCTGTGATTTGCTATCGTCTACTCCATTCATCTTCTTATGGACTGATAACTGGTTCTTGTTCTGTAGCTTCCAACTCTTCTTGTGTAGTGCTATACCTGATTTTTTCTGTCTTAGTATAGGGGTACATAGATGAAAAGCTTTCTAGTATTCTTCCTTCCTTTAGTCCTTATTCATAGTCTACTTGTCTTCTTAGTCTGATTTCCTGTATTTCCTTCTCTAGTTTTATGCGCATCAATTCTTGAGTATCATCTATGATACCATTAGACTCTTCTGGAGTTTTTGTACTGGATGTATCCGAGAGGTGGTCAGGACCCCATTCATACTCGTTTGAGTTTGTCTCTGAATCATATACTTGCTTCCTACCAGTGTATGTGATTGGAACTTTTAGTGGTGCAAACAATTCTTTGATTCTTACTACTTCATCTCTTATATCCTCTAGGAACTCAACTCATTATATTATTATATCTAACACCATCGGAGCTTGAGTGCTGACTATTTCTTCTTTCTTGACTGTTGATTCCTCTTTCTCTTTTACACACTCTACTTGAGTTTGTTGAGCGTTTGTTTCCTGTAATGTTGAAGGCAGTATCCTTTTCTGTCACTTAGACTTAGAAACATGTTTTTGATTTGATGTTCTTCTTGGATTCTATCCCAGTCTAGCTTTATCATTTATGGTCTTCGTTTGCAGCCGAATTGGTTCAATGATACCCTCTTGATGTTTTCCTAGAGGAATAGTACCTGAATATCCCATGCGTTGAATCATCTTGTAGCTAGGACCATATTGGGTTGAGGAAATCTCACAATGTCGTACCTCCTCATTTTGACTATCTTCCTCGAAAAGACAATTAAGAACAACATCCTCTTCTATTTCATCTACCAAGGAAGTAGAAGACTATACAAAAAGACCATCATATATGATATTCAGAGCTGAAGTTTGTGTTCTCATAGCCTCTGATGGTTTGCCCAGCTGTTTTGGTGACGGAGGGAGAGAAACTAATTAGACTATCAGTTCTATCTTGTAGCCATCCATGTCAGTATTTGTAATCTTCAATTTCTTTTTTAATTCTTTCATCAAAGCTTTTGGATTTTCATTTGTAGAGGCTGCCCTATTATGAGGCACAAAAGTATCAACACCTTTTATTAATGTATTACAGGTGACATTTGTATCAGCAAGAATACTAACTTCTATTCCATTATAAGGAAATTTTAAGCATTGATGGTATGTTGATGGAACTGCCTTCATCTCATGAATCCACGGCCTGCCCAATAAGATATTGTTTCACAAAGGAAGATCAAGTACCTGAAAATGGATATCTCTTTCTACAGGTCCCACCCTGATTGGTAATGATACCGAACCTTTAGAGGTCCTTTCTTCTTCATCATAGGCTTTAATTGTTATTTTCTTGGTGGGATCAATGACATTTTCAGAGAATCTTAGTTGTGTAAGTAGACTATAAGTACAAATATTCAACCCTACACCTCCATCTATTAAAACACGTTTGACTCTGTGTTTATGGATCATGTCTTCAATATGCAATGGCTGATTATGTGGATGATTTAGCAAGTTGTCATCTTCTTCAGAGAAGGTCAGATAGTGAGGTGAAGTCAGATGACCCACCATGGATGGAAACTGATCAATATCTAAATTTTTGGGAACATTAGTGGTGAGCAATGCTTTGTCTAGGATCTCTTTGTGAGCAGACGAGAGTTTTAGCAATTCAAAGATTGAGATTTGAGCATTTGTCCTTTTCAATTGTTCAACAATGCTATATCCAGAGGATGATGTTGAAGTTAGCCTTTTAGATTTATCCAAGGTCAATTTTTTTTGTTTGTTTGATGAGGCTAGTGGGTTCGATGTTGCTTGAACTGGGTTAGAATAACTAGCTCATTGGAGAGTGATTTTCTTCTGAGAATGGGTCAGAGCTCTTGCATATCATGATTCATTTGGTTTGTCTTGGACTATAATCACATTGCAATATTTTGATTGGGAAGGCTCAATCATGTTGATGATGTTGTCATTGCTGGTATAAGTATAATTTACTTTGGCACCTCCTTTGGTCTTTGATGAATCACCTTGTTCATAAATAGGTAAAGGGTCCTTAAATGCTTTGTGATCAGCATTGGTCAGGTGATTCCCGACAATAATTTTACCAGCGTCTATGAGATCTTGAATCTCATGTTTGAGCTTCATGCAATTGTTTGTGTTATGACCTTTATTCTGATGGAAGTCACAATATTCATTTTCTCTCCACCATTTTGGTTTGATTTCAAGATCATATGGTCTGGAGTTATATGGTAGCATTATCAGGTTGTTTGCCAATAGAGTCTTGAAAGAGGATTCATATGATTCTTTGAGAGGAGTGAAATCACACTTAGGTTTGGAAAGCCAAGGCTTCTCTTTGAGCCATTCTTTTGTTTTCTTTGGAGAATTTTCTGTTGCAACTTCAGCAGCTTTGAGTGCTTGTATACCACTAGCCAAGTTGAATATCATGGGCTGTGAGTTGGTTTTAATAGTGTCTACTACTCTGTCATTAACAACATTTTTGTTGTTGTCTTTGCCAAATTTCCAATACTTGTTCTTCTCTTTAGAGCTAGATCCTAGTTGTGTTTCTTTCCAAGGTGAGATATCCCCCTTCTTTATGAGCACATCTTCCATTTGAATGGCATTATCTACCATTTTGTTAAACAATGGGTGTACTTGCATTTGTATACTATATTTCAGTTTTGGGACCAAGTTGTTGACAAATATGTCCATTTTCTTAGAATCTGGGATAGGTTGTGAATACCTAGAGAACATCTTTCTCCAATGCTAGAGGAAAATAAGGAGAGGCTCCCCTATTTTCTAATTAGTATTGCAAAGCTAGATCATAGTCACAGGATGTCAAATGTTGTATGAGTATTGTTGTAAGAATAGTTGGATTAGTTCTTCAAACATTTTTATTCCTTTGGGTAGACTTGAGAACCATTCCATGGCTTGTCCTCCCAAACTCCTCGGGAAAAGGTGCATGAGATATGTTTGATCATGCATGAACTCCATACAGGCAACACAAAATTCCCTGACATGATCTTGAGGATCTGAGGTACCATCATATTTGTCAAATTTTGGGATCTCAACTCGTGAAGGGAATGGAGGCATGTATAAATTCTTGTCAAATGTAAAGGGGCATATTGTCTCCAGAGAATATTGTTTTGGGGACTTATCCTTGTTCTTCAATTCTGTGATTTCAATCCATAAGGCTAGTAATTGTTTGTGTACCATGAGTATAGGTGATTCTTCCTTCTTAGTAATGAGTGTCTGAACATCATATCCAGTAGGAAGTTTGGCACCTTGTTTTGCTAATTCTAAGAAATAGTCTTCCTTTTCTCGAGCCAGGATAGCTTTCATCATTTTTCGGAAGTCTTTATCCTTTTGACTGTCACGAATTTCTTTTTCTGGAGGTTCAGTGTCTTCTTCAACTTCACTTGAAGAGGAATAATTATCGGTTTCGTGAACATTAAGGTTGTCTTTGTCATTGTATTCTGTCTCATGTATAGTGGGAGATTCAGGTTCATCAAAAATTGGTACCCCTAATGATGAAGGTTTATCAGTGAGTGGGTCCTTCACGTAGTATGGTTTATCTTGATATGTGAAGGGTTGTCCTTTTCCTTTGGCCTCTTTCTTATGAGAACTCTTGTTTTGAGTAGGCATTTTTATGGATTAGTGTGACCTAAAACTGTTTGTGATGCAGAGGTCAAGATCAATTTCAAAGCTAGTTGTTTGGTTAACGTATTTGTTTGAGAGAAGCAACTGAGATTTAGTCTAGTTTCAGGAAAGATTTATCCTATATAAGACATTTATCTAAGTTGATTCTAGAGTAGTGACTAAGATTTCGGTTTGGTTTCAGGAATGATCTATCCTGTGTAAGATGTTATCTAAGTGACTTAGGTTTGATAGGTAGTTTATTGAACTAGCTAAAAGACGATCGACCAAATCATGCAATACAAATGGCAGAGGTGGTCTTGATCTGTTTATGCTTAGGATGATGATAACAAGTATGATGTTCACTGTAGAAAATTTTAGGCAAGTTTGACTATTCTGTACTGACAAAACCAAAGATTCGTACGACAGGATTTACTGAGCCGGACGACAATTTAATAGTTCCAGGATGAGAACAGTAATGTTTTCATACGAGTTGTTGCCTAGTACCGTACGACAAATGGGAATGTCTAGAATGACAAAAGATTTAGTGTAGTTATGTTTCATATGACATAGGATTTAGCTTCAGATGACAGACTGTTGTGTTTCGTACGATAGAGGATTGAGCTTAGATGACAAATTATCAGACTCGTACGACACAAGATATGGTGCAGGATGATAAATGATCAGATTCATACGACTATTCATAGGGCAGAGACTAAAATTCTGAGTTTTTTGATAGCTGAGTATGATAACTGAATATGAGGAATTCTGAGATGGATTTATTTTTTGACCAGGATAGACTAGTTCTGACAGAATTTCGACTTAGGATGGACTAGTTCTGACATGGACAAAGTTTTTGATCACCAAGTTTGTTTCTTGTTTTCTCCAATTTTGGTATTTTAGTTTTTGTTTCAGGGATGAAAACATGTAGTATGAATAGTAACTCCAATCACAACATGAAAGTCCTAAGGAATTTGGTGAGAGAAGAAAACCTTTGCTTGTAGACTCAGGTACACACCCAATAGCTAATCAGAATACGGTCGTTGAGTCTCACGCAATGGATTCTCAACGCCGTATTATCTGACTCCAAAAGATAATGGGGGCACGCAATGATAAGTATCTTGGGAGAGTTACTATCTCTCTTGCACAAAGATTATCCCCCTTTTGAAGGTGAACTGGGTAGCTTCTAATTTTAATTGGATCTAGTAAGGGGTTTGTTCAGTGCATCAAGGTATAAACTCAATTAAGAGGTCTCCCAGCCTTGAAAACCAAGGTTTAATATACCTGAAGGTACGAAGAAGAGCTATTCCTAAGCACTGTCGTTGACTTGATTTTCATCAAATCACGTTTATTTTATAGTAGGATGGAGTACTTGGCATTTAGCCATTCCCACTTAGGTCGTTCCCCTCACACCGACCGTAAAGGCTTTAAGAGTTTTTAAGCTCCTTGGGAGGGCAAGCCTGCTAAAGATGTACAAATCTCAAACAAAGAAAAAGCCTCAAGGGTCTAGATTTCTGATTGTCTAGAAAAAGATAAGAGCATACTCTCCTACCTCTTAGAATCTTCTAAAAACATGAAATATAGATTTGTTTTCTAACCAGATAGCAATTTAGGTGCCTAAAAATGAATTGAAAGAATACACTATGTTTGGTCAATTCTCCTCAGGCAACCTACAAAGACAACAAATCGGTAGTCATATTGTCTTTGTGTGACAAGCATATTCTTCGACAAGCGTTCTACAAAAAAACTGATTAGGTTGTGAAAAAAATTCTAAGATAGACAGATAAACAACCAGGGTCAGTCGTCAGAATAATCAATTTGAATAGAAAACCAAAATCATGAAATTTGCTTGTTTTGTCTTTTAACTAGAAAAATATAGAACCGTTCAAAAGTGTTTACCAGATCGTACGATACAAGATTCCTTCTCGTACGATACAAAATTCCATTCGTACGATACCTGCAGTTTGTCATTTCAGCCTATGAAAAATGTCGTATGATATGACGCAGAGGCTGTACGGGCAAAAATACGAAAAGTCAAAAATCTGAAAAATAACAAAAATAAAAGTCAGTCTTGGATGCTGAAAAATGTAGTCTTTGGCCCCACGGTGGGCGCCAGAGATGTGTGTGTGAAAAGTGGTTTGTAGCTGCAGGCACAACACTTCAATTAATTCATTACATGTATGGTTAGTAAATCAATAATCAATAAATAATAAACAATAACAAAGCGACTAATTGCCTTCTAAAAGATGCAAGTATAAGATTGCTCTCATATTTTTATAAGAAATGCCAGTGACTAGACTACACCAAGACGAAGGATTTAATCTATATGAGAATGATATTAAGCTAAAATGGATGCAATATGGATGAATAATTCAATAAATAATGAATTCAAGCAATATAGATGCAAATAATCTAAAAAAAAGCACAATGTATTCAATGACTCCAAAGCAAAAATTAGTGCAATAATAATCTCCAAGCGTGTTCTCAAAAATCTCTGGGGTGAATTGAATGAGAGCTGAAGGCTGAATTTATAGAGAATTACAAGAGAGATGATGAAAAAGCTCAATGTAGGATTAATTGAAAATAATTGAGAAATCGGGTTTAGTTAACCTTGAGATAGATTCCAATTATACTTTAATTGAAATGCATTTAGATAGGAAGTTCAAGTTGCATTTGAAATAAGATTTAATTAATTCCATGCATTCGTGATAAAAATAGATAATTCTTTGATTTATTCAAGAAAAGAGTCTTTTCAATGCAACTGAACTTCTTTTTTTGAAAAGCTTTGAGTTCCAATTTTAGAGAATGATTAAATAATTCAATTAATTGCTTTTCTGATTTCAAGTTCTCAATTTAGAAAAAGAAATAATATCTCAAGTTTGATTTCTATCTCAATTCAATTCTTTTTATTCAATTTTCAATTCAACTCTTGTTTTGTAATTAATTCTTCTTGTGTAATAAATTAATTCCTTTTTGCATGATTAATGGCAAATTTATTAATTAATTAAATATGCAGGGATATTTAATAAATTAAATAAGATAATTGATTAAAATGATATTCTTGGGAATAATTTAATTAATATTGAGTAATTGATTTGCCATGTGACATTTGATGATTGAAGAATTAATAATGTGCTCAAAGTTGATTTAATTGCCTTTGGTTAGGACCTTGGTGATGTTTTCAAGATTAGGGGCCCATGGTTTAGATGACCAATTTTAGGGTATTACACCATGAACATCCACACACTCAATCTTTTTTTGCTGACAATCCATCTTGGCTCTGCGGGCATATAGCCAATCCATGTCAAGAATAATGTCATAAGATCCTAGTGGTGTAACTCGAAGGTCTTATGTGGTGTGTTGGCCTTATGATGATTATAATGGATGACTTCATGTATTATCATTGATGGAACATGTATACACACACATATGTTCACATTGTCATAGTCATCTTAATTAAGAGAAACTGGTATTACTCCTAAGTCTTTGTATTGCAAAATTGGTATTATATGTATAGTTAAGTTCAAATGGTCTAGATGGTATCTAACCAGTATATGTAGACAATTGGTATATATAGGAATGGCTTGACACCAACATGGAGATTCAGAGGAGACCATCAAAGAAGAAAAAGGAGGACAATCGATCTATGAGTTGGAAGAGGTTAACTCTTAACCGGTATCGGTGTTCCAACTAGTTTCACTGATTGTGTGATGAGTTATCATCGGTCGTGATGAGTTATCCCTAACCGACAGATTTAGCGGCAATCTGTACTGAGTTATGTTAGATTGTCTAGATACACTGCACCTAGGAAATTGTGATATGATTCCTGAGCTGACATGAAATCTAAAGTCTATATAATGACATTATGATGAACTATATTTTTTATAATGTGAGATAGAAGTGTGAACTTGTTGAAGGTGTTGCAGAGTATGTTGGTGATGCAGTTTTGAGTGAGTAGAAGGGGATCTATTCAAGCAAGTTGTGCTACTTCTAGATCACACCACCTATTGTTTTCTAATCACTACAACAGTCAAATCCCCTAACCGAGTAAGCTCTAACAATCTTCATTGTACAAATCCTTTAACAAGGTGATCCATTAGTTTGGATTTGAAATCCTCTACCGAGGTTACTCCTAACATGGTACTACCTTTAATAGGGTATAGCTCCCAACAGAGCTTTAAGATCTTTAACAGGATTCACTCCTAGCAAAGCACTTTTGCAGACTTTAATCGGTTAGTTACCTATTTCTGTAGATAGTTAACTTGTGAGTCCCATCTCACCATGATTTTTCCTAGTTGGGTTTTCCACATATAAACTCTTGTGTTATGGTGGATCTTTTACTTGTTGTGGATTATTTAATATCATTTTGGATTGCATGCATAGTATTAAGTAAACTGGGTAAGTATCTTTATCGGTCTATGTTTAAAGTGGTATTTCTTTTGCTGTCACTGATTCAGCCCCCCCTCTCAGTGCTTTATAAGTTTATCAATTGGTATTAGAGCTAAACTTCCTTCAGGCTTAATTGATTGGAAGGAAACCCTATAGCCACCATGGGGGATATGAGTTATTTAAAGATGGCTAGAGTGGTTGATGTTATGAAGGAAGATATGGAAACCCCAAGGGTTAGATTTAAAGCTTCACAAGTCAAAAGGAGAGAGATGACTGAACAACTATTGGAGATATCTGATAAAAGTTCTTCAGATGAGGCTAATATTGATGCATTAGCTAAAGAAGTTGAAAAAATGAACAATGAAAAGCTAAATTTGAGAAGAAAGTTAGAAGCCCTAACTATCCACATGAGTCAAGATTTTGAAGCAAGAAATGTAGTTGAAGACCTAATCAAAGAAAGAGATCATGAGATTGCTAAGATCAAACAAGAGAATGCAAATTTGCATGAGCATTGGCATGAAGAAAAAGAAGAGAAGGAGGCTTTGCAGCTAGATCTTGATATGGAAATATCTCTAAGAGAGACTCTGACAAAACATAATGAATATCTTACCAGAGAGCTCACTGAGGCTAATGGAAAGATGGAAAAGTTCAATAAGAGTTCTTCTATGCTAGATGAGCAGATCCAATCTCAAAAGATGAAAGGTGACACACTTGGACTAGGTTTTAATACATCTGAGAAAGGAGAATCTTCTGGTATAAAGAGAAACATACACAAAGGTAAAATTGCTCCTAAGGCTAACAAGCCTTACGGTAAGAAAGCATTTAAACCTGTTTTCTTTGTCTATCATAAACCTGGACATACTGCAAATGTGTGTAGAAGTAGACCTAATGAGAATTTAGGCTATAATGAAAATGCTAGGTATGTATCTAGGAGATTTGAAGGTCACTATTTTACATGCAACATGTATGGACATAGATTAGTTGAATGTAGATATGGAGCAAGCAATCCAACACCTCACATGAATCCAGTACCTAATGGTGACTAGAGAAGAACCTATGACAATCGGGGAAATATGAACTGGTAGAAACCCTATGTCAACCGGTTTAGTCCGTTTAAAATAAAAAAGGTAACTAATGTTATTTGCACCATTTGTAACAATTATGGTCATGTGGCTATGAACTGCAGAAGGAGAACTGGAAGAGGTAATGCAAGACCTTGGAGATCATCTGGAATGGCTTGCTATCATCATCACAAACTAGGACACATGACAAATTTTTGTAGAACCAGGAAGAACAAACCGATCAACCACTCTGAAGACTAGAAAGGTAAGCAAAAGATCAATTTTGAGGAAACCAGAGAGGAGATGAAAAAAATCTAGAAAAAGAAGAGTGAGGACAAGCTTGCAGAAGAATCTATCCCTTCACCTAGCATGGAGAATCCTACACCGGAGAACTATCTTTCAACATGCCTAAGGGGAGCATAGCAGAAAAATTTACTTCCGGACCTCTTGAAGAATGTGTGGTAAGAGAGTTTGCATTTTGAGTTATTTTGTGAGAATTCTTGATATCATAGTCTATCATTTTTTCAAAAGATTGTCAACTGGTTATATACTTGTCAGTATTGGAAGTATTGTTAAGTGGTATATTAGGGTTTGTTACCCTATCGGTTGAGCAATTAATGCAGTGGGTAAAGTTTATAAAAGTGAGTTTTACTATGTTATTTTTACCCTAATTGCATTTGAAAGAGAGTTCTTGAGCACCTGCAGAGAAAAAAAGAGATTTGCTAGCTGATTGTAGACAGATTTGTGTTACAGATTGAAAGATTCAATCGGATTCGAATATTAGCAAAGGCAAAATGGGTGTACATTTGAGGGCTCAACCAAAAACCTTGCTAGCGCGGAGGAATTAAGGTATTATTTTGTGAATCTCTCTCAAATCAAGTTTATCCAGAATGAAATCATTGTCTAAGCAATTAGAGAGACTTATGATCACTGATGAACCTATGGAGTTTATGGAAATAGACAAAATAGTGTCATATAATGCTTTATCTCAAGTTCCTGATGATGTTATGATAAAAGGTTATTTATCGAGTTACATTGACCATAAAATTGAAGATTTAGGGTCATTATCATTTTACTCTCAATTGAAATCCTTGTGTGATAAAAGCAGAAAAATCAAACCCGAGTACATTAGGGTTTATGAAAAGGGTTTTCACAATGTGGCATATTTTCTTGAAGATTTTGAAGAAGAACATGTTAGGATAATTCTTAGTCATGTGCATGGTGAAAATATGTATCTTGAAAGGTCACACACAATCACAAAGGAAGCAATCCATGCAATGACTAGTTTTTGGCAAACCGGTGAAGTTCCTAAGCTGGGGAAAATTTCAAAAGAAACTATGGTAACACTAACTCAGACTACCTCTGACGTTCGTGCGTTTTCAGTCAATAACATCAAAGACCCAATAGTTAGACTTGCAACTATGGTTATTGGGTACATGATATTTTATTGCAGTAGAATGAATAATGTGCCATTTGCAGCTGTATGCAGCTTACAGAATGATTGCTAAGAATGCAGATTATGGCTTATGGTATTTTATTTTATAATATATATGCATTTTACTTTTCAATTTGGCATTGTTGTCAAAGGGGAGTAGAAATATGTATGTGTTGTAAAATTTTGTATGTATTGTTAAGGGGGAGTAGAAATATGTTTGTACATTTTTTTTGTAAGTACACTTAGTTGTAAAGTTGTAAAATTTCCTAAGTGTTGTCATCAATGCCAAAGGGGGAGATTGTTGGCTTGATGATTATTGTAATAGATGACTTCATGTGTTGTCATTGATGGCACATGTAAACACACATATATTCACATTGTCATAGTCATCTTAATTAAGACAAAGTGGTATTACTCCTAAGTCTTTGTATTGCAAAACCGGTATTATATGTATAGTTAAGTTCAAATGGTCTAGAGGGTGTCTAACTGGTATATGTAGATAACTGATATATATAGGAATGGCTTGACACTAGCATCACTAATACATTTGGCCTCAAATTCCAACGGAGGTTTCCAATGGACAAGACATTTTGTGATCAAATTTTATTTTATTTTTTTTAAATGCTCAATAACATCGAAATGCTAACGACAATTTCTGATGAAGCCCATGTTAGTCGGAATTCCGACGACCAGAGGCATTATTAAAAAAAAAAAGCGTGAGTTCATTTGAAAACCATGCATGATAGAATGAATTAATTCTTGACTTCCTCTGCCTTTGCCAGTTCCTTTGTTTCTTTTGCCTCTTCCTCTGCCTCTGCAAATCGGGTTTGACATTTCCTTTACCTCTTTTGCCTTTTCCTCTTCCTTTGCCTCTGCCTCTGCAAATTGGGTTGTCTAGCAGGTGAAAATGAAGGATTGATTCTTTAGTTTGGAGGATATCGAACTATTGGAGATGGCAAAATTCCTGTAGATTTTTGTATGCCGTTGAATTCCTATGGAGTTGCAGGTTGTGTGTTTGAATCATGTAAAGTTAGTTGTAGACAAGTTCATTTTAGAGTTTGTGTCTCATAAATTTGAGCTTGTCATCCTACCGGTATGTTCTCATTTATCTATTTTTCTTTACTTTCCTAATGCTACAGTTCATAGTTATTGAAAAGTCTTCCAATTTTTTATTATGTTAGATAATGGCTAAAAGTATTGTATAAAAATTAAAAAATAAGTAAACCCTATTTAGTATACCAGAATCAATATGCTTGCTTGCTTGTAAATGAATGTTTATAAAGTAGCGATTGTATGATTTAGAAATATGATTCCTTAATGAAACTTTCTTTGCAAATAATTGATTCAAATATATAAAATCAATAAAAGACTAGTGTCTTGATTTCTTACTGGTTTCGTGTCATTTCAAATGAAAAATCCTACGTTTAACCTTAGAGACAGTTTTAATAACTTTTTAATGTAATAAGACCATCATCTCAAAGGCTTCCATATTAATTTCAATTAAAATGTGACATCCAGTAAGTCTTACTAAATTTAACTTTACTTTGAAAGACCAATAAGACAACTCAAATTGTGCCAACCAATCCTTCAAACTGATATTCAAGCTGAAAATCAATCTTAATTACAACAACATAAGATTGCACAATGAAACAATCTATGTAAATAGATTTATCCAAGGAACTGATCAATCCATTGAAAAGATAGATACAATCATGAATGAGAAACACTTGAATATTTATATTGAAAATAAAATACTTAAACTAGTTGATTTCAGTGCATATCATCCATCAACTTGGTACTTCCAGACAACAAGTTCATAAGAAAATGTATAGAGATTGTCTTGATAAAAAAAAACTATAAACTTGTGATATTTGTCTCTCCTAACAGATTCTCCACATATAGATGAGGATTTAGTTTGAAAAATGAAAGGGCATATACCCTTTCATTAAACTAAAATTAACAAAAAACTAACTAGAAACTAACTACCTAAAAACTACCCTAACAAACTAAAACTATAAAATACAAAGTCACATCTTTAAACATCTTTTGATATTTATGGCTGGTCTCCAAGCATCTGATCATACTTCTAAATGTGCTTCAAATATCCCTCTGATTTGTAGGTATCTGCATCATAGATAATATCTTTGATCACAAACTCCAAAGTGATGAAGTTTTCCATCTGCTCGATTGTGTCTGTCATGTCAAGTACATAAGACCGGGCAATGTTAAGGGAAGCACTGAGAAGACTTTGGCACTCCACAATCCATTTATCCTTATCCTTAATCTGTCCATTCTGATATTCAATTTTTGGAAAACCATGTTGTACTGTTTCCTTACATTCATTAAATTCATTTTGCAATTCTATGTCAAAGTCTTCATACTTTTTCAACAGCTTTTGTATTCCTTTAATGACTTCAGCATCTGTGTTGGCCATTGTCTTATCATGCAACAAAGTTCCTAGTCTGTTATAAATATGTTTGTGAGATATTTCATTATCTATATTATTTTGATAAACAACCCAAAAATGTTTAAGGAAACCCTGCAATTTTTCAAATCTCTTAGTCAATAAAACAGAGGCTGTGTCAGCCCTCACACTCTGCATTTGCCTTTTCAAATTTTTATTTTCCAATTGCACTTCCTCACATTTATTTTTCCACTGAGACCCATCATGGATTTGTGGCATAGGCTGTCCTCCTCTTTTTAGAAATTCTTCATATAATCCCTTGTACTGATCTCTTTCTTTGATCACTTTGACCAATTGTGCTTTATTAAATTTTGAAATATCAATACCCATATCAGCAGTAACAATGGGATCTACTTCACCAACTTTAAATTTCATCATGTGACCAAAGGCTTTATCCACATCAATGATTTTTGGCCTCTTATTTGGAGGGTAAAGAGCCCATAAAAGAAAAGCCTCTTCATTCTGGTCAAATCTAGAGCCGACATATACATCATTTACCCCCTGAATATCCAATTTAAAATTCTTATTCTTAGAATGTAACATGCTATAAAAAATAAATGATGCACTCATGTCCCATCCTGGAAAGATGATGATGCCTGCTTCACTAAGAAGCTATCTTCCCCTTTGAGGGGTTATAGTGGTAAATTCTAAACTGATTTCTTCCTTTAGTTTCCCCAATAATTCTTATTCTTTTTCAGGGGTTACATTTGGGATAGGGTCTCTCAGTTTTTCCCTTTGAAATTATATAAAAAGGATTTAAATTCTTTTGACTTAATAAAAAAATCATTAGACACAAAGGTAGAATACTCATCATATCTTGCATCACTATGGACGTTCAGCCTTGCAACAATTTTCTCTTACAAGTCTAGCTCTTTTGTTGTGTCTAGTGCTTGATTCCTAGATACCACCTCAACTTCTTCGGACTCGCCTTCACTCTCTTCTTCTTCAATTTCTATTTCTTGCATTCTCTTTTTATTTTCTTCCAATGTCTTGGTTAATTCATCAATGGTTGTCTAGGCCTCTTCCTCCTCGATGTTTCTAAACATGTCCTCTTCTTCCAAGTAAACACCAGATTTTGAGTTTTCTTGCAATTGTGAATATATCCCTCAGGGTCATAATTGACCCTAGCAGCATATTTAAACAAATTGTATTCTTCAATCAGTTTCCTAGCAATGGTAAAATCCCCAAAACTAAGAGTCTCGAGCAGGAAAGTCTGCTTATGCATACCTCTAAAATGTTTGGCATTCGAAACACTTAACTGTCTCACAATGTCCAGATAAGCAATTCTGTCTGGTACAAGTTTTGGCAATGGATATGGGGTTCCTTCGAAACCATAAATCTTGAAGCAAGTAAAATCCTTGTGAACAAACCAATCACCCTAGTTGTGATTGACAATACCTCTTTCATTAAAGACAACAGGTCTAAGAAATATTTTAACTTCAGTGGAAATAGATCCTTCACACAGGGCACCATACTTCTAGTATAATGGCTTTACTATTAGCTCTTCAAACTTGATGTAGTTTGATTTCACATATCGTGAATCCCAAATTGTTGTCCACATCCATACTGGGTGTTCTTTACCTACTTTGTCCACTATGTTTAATTTTAAATTCATTGGCCACATACCCCTAAATCTTCCATAAAATAAAACCAAATGCATAAACAATGAGTAAAACTTGAAAGTGGGCTCCCTATTATCTCTGAGGTTCAAGAAACCTTCATGTGATTTTTCTACAATATAAGTAGCATAATCAAAGGGTCTTGGCCCATACATCTTTACATTTGCTGCTAACACCAGTGACCCAATATTAGCTACATCAGGGACCTCTATACCTCCAACCTATCTGCATGACATATAGGTGTACTATAAATAGTGTCTAAAAATGTCCATGTTGAATGGGGGACCATCCTCTTCGGTTAGAATGCCCTTCTGAACCTCATGGAAATCTAAGTTTCACCCTTTATAAGTAGTGTTTATGGTGAAAGTGGAAACAACAATATTGAAAGACTAAATGAATTCAACCACAAAACCCTAGCCTAACAACAACAAAGATCCACCATAACATATGAAGATTACCTAAGACAATGCAAATCAAATGAAATCACAAAGATTATACCATCACATGTCCAATAGGGTTTGGATCTCCATTCTTCCTATCTCCATTGATCTTTCTTGATATATTTACTCTCAGATTTTATGTGCACAAGAGCTCAACGAAGAACGGAAATGCGGTTGCAAGTAGGATCGCATATGAAAGTTCAAAAGTGTAGTGTAGTCGAGTAATCATCGGGGTTGAATGCATAGTCAGGGTTTGATAATGAAGGAAGCATCTTCTTATATAGAAGACACTATAAGAAATGGAGGGATAAGATTGAGAGGTGTAAAAAGAGGTCGGCTATGATTAGAGGGTAGGTAGAGAAAATAAGAAAATAATGAGATGGTAGGTAGTGTAGGAATTAAGAGATGAATTACATGTGTCATGGGTAGAAAAGGATAATGAATTAATTAAAGATTTATTTAATTAATAGAAGAAGTGGGATCAATTAAATAAATAAGATATTTATTTAATTTAAGAAAAGGATAATTTAAATAAATAAATGTATTTATTTAAATGAGAAATAAGGCTAGAAGAGGATAAATGAATTAATTAAATAAATAAAGATTTATTTAATTAATAGAAGAATTAGGCTAAAGTAATTAAATAAATAAAGATAGTTATTTAATTAGACTGGACAATTTTAGGTGTCTACATTTTGCCCCTCTTTGAGACAATGCAGCTTGTTGCGTTGTTTCAAAGAAGATAATATGGACTGATACAAAGTTGCCCCAAGATGGAAATGATATGCCCCCTCAAGAGATTGGATGAAAATGTCTGGAAAGATCACAGACAATCTCTCGATAAGAAAGAAAGGCTAGAAAGGACTGACCAGAGAGGATAGAGTGACAGAGTCACGGGATAACAAAGACTGACTCGGGAAACGAGGGCTAGGGCAGTCTATAAAATAGACCACGAGGGGAAAACATCCTCATTATCATCCACACATCCAAGAGATCAGAGTGCAGAGAGAATAGAGCAACAGCAGTTAGCAGCGATGGCATTGGTGCATAGATTCGATCACATTCGCCGATTTTAGAGGCCAGCCGATGCAGGAGAGCCGATAAGTACCACAAAACCTCCTTGTACTTTGTCGCAATAAATGTTGTCATTAATGCATCTTAGGTAGTGCAATAAATGCACTTTAGGATAATGTCAAAAAATGTCAAAAATGTGTAGGCGCGTCTGCGTTGGTGCCAGGCGCATCTAGGTTGACTAGGCACATTTGTGCCAAATGTGAGTGTGTCTGCATTGTGTAGGCACATTTGTGCTATGTGGGCACGTCTGTGCAGAGAAGGTGCATCTGTGTAGAACAAAGGCATGTCTTTGCAGAGCAGACGCGTTTATGCGGCATGTAAGCGCATTTATGTCATGAAGGTGCGTTTGTGTCTTCTAGGTCAAATCAACAGTTCTGTGATGAACATACGCTGTCGATTGGATAAGCTACTGAGAGGATACACTCAAGCAGGTCCTCTATGGAAGACTAGAATAGCAAATAGGGCTAGGATTGATAATTCTATGATAGAACATACGTTGCCAATTAGGAAACTACTCAAGAGGATACACTCAAGCAGAGGCCCTAGGATAGGATAGATCGAGGCACTTTGTGATGAATAGGGAGCAACATGACATAATACTTTGTGATGAATAGGGAGTACTAATATGAGCAGCACTTTGTGATGAACAGGAAGTGCAAATATGAACAACACTTTGTGATGAACAGTGAATGCCACTAGGATAGAGTACCATAAGCACTAGGATAAAAAGAAGCACTTTGTGATGAACAAGGAATGCCACTTTGATTGACATAGTTGATTTGCTTGATTGCAGGAGGACTTGCCTATGCTGGAGTCATGAGAGAGATTCTCGTTGACTTAGAGGTTACAACCAGAGCTAAAATTTGAGAATAGAGAAGCTATTGAGGTTATGGGTCTGTGATTTATTATGTATGTGCCTGATTTTTGGGAGAACATGGGGTTGCTAACTACGCTGGCTGAGAGGTGGCATTCTGAGACATGCACATTCCATTTGTGGATGGGTGAGATGACAGTCACCTTAGAGGATGTATATAGGATACTAAGGATGTCGATCGATGGGGAGCTGATACCCTATGATCAAGAGGGAGACAGGGAGGCCCTGAGATGAGTGTTTCGGGACTGGAGATGAGGGTTGGACATGTGTAGCCACAAGAGCAGCCACAAGAACAAGGTGAGGGGAGAGAGGAGGAGATAGGCTACTGGAGAGACCTATACTATGGAATGGTGCCACTAGAGGAGAAATGAGAGATGATCCTGGGGTGGGTCCTTCCAGGGCTCAAACTTCATCGAGGCCAGGTGGCTTCGAGGGAGGGAGTTCATCATAGCCTTAGAGGGCTCCCTATGTATCAGTTTTGTACCATTTTATATGATGACACCTTCAGGTGATTTAGCCATATGATTTTAACATCATTGTATCATGACACTTATGATTATATATATGAGATGATTCATCTTTGCGGCAACTATATGCATGTGTACCTATGTGATGTATGTTTCTATGTGTTAATGTATGATATGGATGCAAATATGCACATGAGGAAATGCAATATTTTTGTTCTTTTACGTTTTATATGTTTATGCAAATGCAAATATGAATGTATGAAATGCAGATGAATATGATAATGCAAATGACCATTTACATGATAAAAATGTAAGATGTGCTAACATGTGTTGTGTGCAGGATGTGATGCAATTGTGATATCTATATGTATGTATGAAATGCTAATATGTGGTAATGCAGGTGCAACTACATAAAATGTAAATATTTTTGGTGTGTCATTATACTCAATCATATGATAGTGGGCTACACGGACTTAGGAAGGATGATGGAAGTCAATCAAGAAAGGGGGATGGAAGATAGAAGATATGAAAGTGAAATAGCTTCTTGTGCATTATCATCATTGAGCTTTATTATGGCAAGTAGGTTATGACAACCGAGGCATATGTTCGACCCAGAAAGTCATTGTACCTATTTGCATGGAGATAAGACAATCACAAACAAGGAATGCCCCAGTTCATACTAGACTCACAATGTCCTCATATCCTTGGACAAGTCATAGCATTACTAAGAGACAATCCACAGACAACAAAATAAAAATAGGTGACGATGCCCCATCCTCGCCTTTCTAGTCAAAGACATCCTCGAGATAGAATCTCTAGTCAGAGACATCCCGAAAAAGCTAAAAGACATGTCACTAGAAAGATAAAATCAAAAGAAAACCAAGACTTGATGCCAACATCCACTATAGTCCTCAAGTTTAGTGTCTCTTGTCACTTGTATAAGTCTATTTGATTGTGGTCATAATATTTACTTTCACAAAAGGATTAATAGAACTGAACCATAATGTTGTCTGAGTCTATTGAAAGATTTGATTTGTTCAAGCCCATTGCTGCTGCTGTGTCTCATTTGAAACTGACTGGATCCATGAAATTGATACTTTATTGCGGAGGAGACAAAACTTTATTGTGGATTGTGCACGGATAGACTGAAGAAAACTGGAAGAAACTGTACTCCTCGGAACAAGTGATGCTCTCAATTCCGCACCCATCACTAGACGTAGGATTTGCCTTAGCAACAAATAGGAGTTGATTTATTATGGATAGAAAGGGTGAAAAGAAGGGATTAATATGAATGGCAAACCAATCTTGGATAGATCAACAACAAGCCATGATGGGAATGGGTAAGTTTATTATGAATGGATAGGTTGTGAGTGTGTGCAAAGTGAAGGATGAAATGGAATCCTGAAGGAGGGAGGAGCAATGTCTCTACGCATGGTGCCGGTGACTTGGTTTTCACCATGGTACTTGGCCAAGGCACCACCGAAGTGGTTTTCACCATTGGACGAAATGTTTTTCTTTTTTTTTTTTTTCAATTTTTTTGTATTTTTTATTTTTTTTAATTTTTTTTGTATTTTTTTTTGAATTTTTTTTTAAAAAAAATTAGGATACTGTGAAGAGCTATGTGTAGAACCTGCGAAGGTGCATGCTATTGATAGGATCCTCCAAAGATTCACCCTCTGTGGCTGAGAGCTGATATGCACCAGATCCATAGGCTGTTGTGATAATGTAGGGACCAAGCCAGTTTGGTTCAAACTTGCCCTTCTTCTCTCTATCTTGCTGATTTTTAGGATGTTCTCTGAGAAATAAGTCACCCACCTCAAATGTGCAAGGCTTGACTTTATGATTGTAACTACATTGTTCCTTGACTGAATGATGTGTATCTCGAGTGACTGCCTTCCTTGATGAAGGAACTGAGATAGAATTACTAGTGTGTGGACTACGTAGGCCCATATGTGTGTCACCTAAAGAAGTTTGGGCATCCCTGATAACAAAGTCCCTTGAGGAAGCTCCATTAAAGGTCCATGATGTATCACCAGAAGGGAATAGATGTATGGAACAAGTGGATGAGTGATGAAGGCTTATGATTGTAAAAAGAAGTGAAAGTAGGATAGCATGATGGAGACTTAGGATCAACAAGTATGCATTTTGACTTGAAAATGTAGAACTTTTGCCCCCAGTTATTTTGATATTAGGGGAGATCAACTCTTGCTTTTTTTGCTTCATAGGATTTTTATCCTTGACTTTGATTTTTGCAGAGTCCAATAGATTTTGATTTTGATATGGACTGAAGGACTTTTCTTTATTTTTTACTTTTATATTTTTCTTTTCAAAGCTTGATTTTTGATCTCCAATGAGTAAGGGCTTTTGTAATTCTTGTTGATCCAAGTCTGGAAGTGGAGTGGAAATGGAATTAGTGGATGAAATGGTAAGGCTATGTGAGTTCTCAAGAGGGTTGGCGATACACTCAATAGATTCTTTTCTAGAACCACTCTTAGGACTATTGATATCAAGAGTTGCTTGTACCACTAAAGGAGATTTGCATTCAGACTTAGTAGCCACAACACTAGGTGGTTCACACCCAACTCCTTGCAAATTATTTATAGATTGTTCCTGTCGACAAAATGTATTAGGATATAGTGGCAGTTGATTAACATGAAAGATATACTCACCACATCCCATGTCTTTAAACTTGAACTTTTCTTTGAGCTCTGCTTGTTTGGATGTAGAAGCTTTCAATGATTTTGGATCAACATATACTGATTAAGGAACAACCTCTCGATTGACTGGGATTGTTATTTCTGATTTAGGTCGTAGATTGTTGCAATATATGAATGGATTTGGGTCATCTTTCATGGTCACTTCAACTCCATTGTGTGGAAACTTGATACATCGATGATAAGTAGATGGGACTACAGTAATCTCATGAATCCATGGATGTCCTAGCAATATGTTGTACGTAAGCTCTAGATCAAGGACATGACAAACCACATCTTTTGTAACCAGTCCAACTCTGAGAGGAAAGGTGACTGTGCCTTTGGATGAACGCTCTTCATTATCATATGCCTTAATAGTAATTTTGTTTGTAGATTTCACAGCTTTATCAGAATATCCCAATTGTTTAATTGTGCTCAATGTACAAATGTTTAGACCAGCTCCTCCATCTATCAAGACTTGTTTTATTTGATGTTTGTGTAGGAAGGCTTCAATGTGTAAAGGTGCATTATGTGGCTGACTTACAAAGGCATCATCAGCTTCTGCGAATGTAAGGGAGTGTGAAATAGAAAGGTATCCCACCATGGCTTGAAACTAGTCCACCTTTAGATCAGTGGGGACAATAGTGTCTCTCAAGATTTTGTCAAGAATGGCCTTATGTGTGGGGGATATGCATAAGAGCTCAAGGATGGAGATAAGTGCAGGTGTCTTCCCTAATTGTTCTACAAGGTCATACTCAGGCTTAGTTGATGAGGAAGTGGTGTTTTTAGCTGGAGCACCTTGCAAAGTGAATTTACCTCGATGAGTTGTAACATTACATTCAGAGGTATGTTCAGAAGAAGATCCAATGCCTTTTAGGAAAATCTTGGGCCTTTGGGTAGAATTTTTAGGCGTTTTATCCTTGATGATAATGGTAGAGACATAATTGTCCATCAAGATGTGATTGATAGTTGAATCATAGTTATAGGATGCTCTGGTATAGTTGGTTTGGTCATCTATGGCTTTAGACTTTCCCTTGTCATGTTTTGGGAATGGTTCCTTAAACATCTCATGTTCTTGATTGGATGAGTGTCCTTCAATCTCAATGTCACCTCTGTCAATGAGATCTTGTATGATGTTTTTCAGCTGATGACAATTTCCTGTCTTATGACCCTTGCTCTTATGAAATTCAGAATATTCATCATCATTCCACCAATTTGGTTTAACCTTTGGTTCATATGGAGGAAAATCTGGAATAGTGATTATCTTGTTTGCCACTATCTTTTTGAAAACTGACTCAAGTGGTTCTCCCAATGGAGTGTACTTCCTTCGTGACTTTGAAGTTGTTTGAGTATTCACTTGATTGTTTATAGAGCTTGATCTAGAAAAAATGATTTTTGGTCGTATTGTATTGGCATCAACAATACCATCATTGACTGTGTTCTTGTTTTTGTTCCAAAATCTTGGCTTATCTTTTCCTTTAAAGTCATCTTTGTTTCCTTGAATATCTTAATGACTCCTTGTTCAATTAGGACCTTCTCTATTGCTAAGCCTTTTTCAATGACGTCCTTGAAGGTGGACAAACAAGCTTTCCTTAGATCATAGCCAATGTCTTTGTTAACATTTTGGGTGAACATTTCTACCATTTGTTTTTGTGGAATTTCACAAGAGCATCTGTTGGCTAGATTCCTCCATCTTTGTAAAAATGATGAAAAAGACTCTCCATCTTTTTGCTTGGTGTTGCACAAAGTAGTGACTGATATGGTTGTCTTTATGTTGTAGGAGAAATGTTGGATAAATGCCTCTGCTAAGTCACCCCATGACTTAATTCCAGGTGGGAGTTGAGAGAACCATTCCATAGCTTGATCACCTAAGCTTTGTGGGAATAATCTCATCAAATATGTCTCTTCTACTGCTACCTCAATGCAAGCTGTGAAAACTTGTCTTATGTGTGCCTTAGGATCCCCTTTTCCTCTATACTTATCAAACTTAGGTGTCACAAAGTGTGTAGGAAAAGGAGGCATTGGAATGCTCTTGTCAAATGGATAAGGACATATGTCTCTCATTGTGTACGTTGGCTTCGGTGTATTTATGTCCTCCATTTTCTTTTGTAAATCCTTGATTTTTTGTTCCAAATTGTTCTTAGGTGGAGATCGACTTCTTGGACCATACCCCATGCTTGAACCAATGTGTGGAGGAGGAGCATGTTGCATATATGGATGGTATTGATCATACACATGTTCATATGGAGAAGGTCTATAATTATGTTACGTATAAGGACCTCTTGGTATAGATTCATGATGAGGAATAGAATATCTGTTTTGTCCATGTATACCATACTCTACAGGCATGTCATGAGTTTGTTCTAGTGTGTTGCCCCCAAATTTGGTGTGGGGTTTCCTTGTGTCCAAATTTTGAACATGCCTTTGGATATCTGATTGCTTTGGTGGTTCCTTAGCCTTGGCATATTTTTTTGCATAAGACTTCCATAATGGTCTGCGAAGGTGAGTATCATATGCTTGACCCTGTGTGTATGGGACCTCAGGTTTTTGAAACAAAGATGATGGTGATTCAGGCACCATATGTGGTCCTCTATTGTCTCCACTATTAGGCCTCCTTTGATCCATGTTGGAGTGAGTTTGTTGCAAAGGTCGATTTTCCATTATTTGAGACATGTCAAAATCATGAGGGATCTTGGCTCCACTTTGTGCCATTACTTGTAGAAAGTATTGTCCATCTCTCCTCATTATTTCCTCAACCAATTGATTGAAATGGGGATTCATAATGGAGTCTTCCACTTTTGCTAAATAACTGAAATGTTGTCCATATTGTCATTATGTGTATCATTGTTGTTTGTAGTGTCCATGTTCTCAACATTTGGAATGTTTCTATAGGCATCCATGTCAGGTAATGTGGTATGATCAGAATTGAAAAATATAACATTGTCATACTTATAGAAACTCATGTTTGCGGACTCTTGAGCCTCTTTAGCTTCTCTCCTAGATTTTTGGGAATGGGTTTCAACCATGAACTAGGTATTGACCAAGATGTTTGAGACTAGATGAAAATGGAAAGAGTTTGGATGCAATGTAAATGAATCTGAGGTGTACTTGCAATGTCCAAAGTGTAAGACCAAGTATGTATGTAGTAGAGTAGGTGTGACTTCCAAAGAGATGATAGTTTCTCTTGATGAGGTAAGTTGACCTTGACTCTAAGTTAGACCAAATGAGACCCAAAGGTGATAGACCTTGATGAGGGACCACTTAGCAAAATGTTGTTGTATGTAGTGTATTGACAAAATAAGATGAGGACAAGCAAGTGACCTTTTGACTCAAGTTTAGAAAAATGTGAATGTAATGTAAGGTGTAAAGCAATGATGGACTTTGTGAGACCCAAAAGATAGGTTGAATGCTAGATGAAAACCTAGAGAGATACCTAGGAAGCTCAATAGGTCTAAAACTGACTGTTCCTGTTTGCTGAATTATGAAAGTTTTCAATCCTGAAAATAGATGTGCCTGTATACTTCACAGACGCGCTTAAAGGACACAAACGCTATTCTGTTAGACACAGACGTTTTTCTGAGATGCTACAATGTTTATCAAAAGACACATACGCATTTCTGCCCTTCACAAACACAGTTAGATGACACAGACGCTATTCTGTCAGACACAGACGCGTTTCTGCAAACTTTGTGTAATTTTTCCAATCTGTGAGGTTGCTTTGTTGTGACCAAATTTGAATGTTTGACTATTTTTTGTGACAAGAGGACACAGTGTTGATGAGGACTCAATATTTGCAAGTGTTTAGGCTCCAAAATGACTCAAAGACAAGTGTTTTGTTTGATGTAAAATTGTTTTGCATACACTTGAAGACACAAAAGACACAATGTTTTTATGTTTGGTCTTGAATGTTTGATTGTTCAAAATAAGTCAAGCACAATTCTTATGGTTGGCCAAGAAAATAGTTGTTGATCTCACATGGAGTTTCCCCCGAGGCAACGCTATTCAAAGCGGATACTTAGATGCTTGACCCCACTGGCTCCACCCTCGACACTCACTTCTCAAGGAAGCCAAGCATCAGTCCCCACGTAAACTCCTCAAGGCGAACTTTGTATCTCTACTAAGAACCGTATGTGTGTGGGCCGCTACCAGAGGTCCGACCTCCTGCCCCAACAACGAGAAGGATTTTGGCTTCTAAAACAAAAAGGTGCTAGTAAGGGCATCCACTCATGTGGCCATACATGCAACACTTTCAGCTTTGTAAATACAGAAGGCTCCCAGCCGGTAGGGGTTACGCCCTATAAATGATCAAATAAATTTGATCAAACGGGTTTATGGGGAGACATAGTGTCGGTATGAACTAATCAGCACACGTTATCCATAGTTTTCACCATGGATACAGTTATTTATAGTGGTTTGGAAGAAGATGGCTTTTCTTTTGCTACCACTTGGGTCGTTCTCTCCTCACTAGTAGTCCTAATGACCACACAGGGAGACAGGCCCTCTAAAGATTAAACAAAAAGAGCCTATTGCTCAAGACAAAAAAGAAAATGGTTCAATTTTAGTGCACCAATTGAAGTGTTTGCTAATCTATGAAAACAAGGCACACAATGAATATCAAAAACCCTTGCCAAGGTCCTGCAATAAAGATCTATTAGTAGTTTGGATTGTTTGAAATAATCACCCCTTCCTGCAAGCACACAAGTTAGGTAAATTTTAAATCCAAAAGACTTTGTGAAATAGGGGCCTTCAACAAAATGATTTTGCTTTCAAGACAAGCTGCACCAATTTCGTTAGCTAGATCTAAAAATGTTAGCTCAAAATAAACCAGATCTGAAATCCGAATGACGAAAAACTGAATCAATGAAACCAAAAATACAACAACCAAACACAAATGTAGTTGTCACAGACATAGATGCTATGAGAACACACAGATGCGCCTAGATCTGACACAAACGCGGCTCCTGAATGCAGACACGTTTCCCGAAATCTGCAAAAAAAAATATTGTCGAAGATGCAAATGTAGTTCCAGATGTCGCAGATGTGGTTCTAGATGTCACAAACGCGGCAGAAAATAAAAAACGTGATCCGAAAGTGCGCAGACGCGAAAATATCAAAATTTTGTCGGAAATGTTAGATCATCACAACTTCAAAACAAAATCATCACAACAAAAGATGTTAAATACAAAAGGGACAAGAGTCCCATTGGGCGTGCCAAAATGTTTATGGTGAAAGTGGAAATAGCAATATTGAAAGACTAAATGGATTCAACCACAAAACCCTAGCCTAACAACAACAAAGATCCACCATAACATATGAAGATTACCTAACAATGCAAATCAAATGAAATCACAAAGATTATACCAACACATGTCCAATAGGGTTTGGATCTCCATTCTTCCTATCTCCATTGATCTTGCTTGATATATTTGCTCTCAGATTTTATGTGCACAAGAGCTCAACAAAGAATGGAAATGTGGTTGCAAGTAGGATCACATATGAAAGTTCAAAAGCGTAGTGTAGTCGAGTAATCATTGGGGTTGAATGCATAGTTAGGGTTTGATAATGAAGGAAGCATCTTCTTATATAGAAGACACTATAAGAAATGGAGGGATAAGATTGAGAGGTGTAAAAAGAGGTCGGCTATGATTAGAGGGTAGGTAGACAAAATAAGAAAATAATGAGATGGTAGGTAGTGTAGGAATTAAGAGATGAATGACATGTGTCATGGGTAGAAAAGGCTAATGAATTAATTAAAGATTTATTTAATTAATAGAAGAAGTGGGATCAATTAAATAAATAAGATATTTATTTAATTTAAGAAAAGGATAATTTAAATAAATAAATATATTTATTTAAATGAGAAATAAGACTAGAAGAGGATAAATGAATTAATTAAATAAATAAAGATTTATTTAATTAATAGAAGAATTAGGCTAGAGTAATTAAATAAATAAAGATATTTATTTAATTAGACTAGACAATTTTAGGTGTCTACAAGTAGTATCCATTTTAACAAATTCCTCCTCTAGTTCTTCAAATGACAAGGGTACATCAGGGTTAGGGTCTAAGCTAAAAACTTCATCTATGGTGCCACAACTAAATGTGATAAACACTTCGCCATTTGGAAACTGCATGTATCTCTTCACATAATTGTAAAATTTACCAAGACTTCCATCAATCTGTTATTTAGGAAAACATTTGGAATAACTAGTTTACCTAAGTTGGTTATCCACGGGTTACAAATTGGAACTTCTTAGTCCTTTCTTAGAAAATGAAACAGGAAGAGTTCATAACCTCTCACCTTTGTCCACACATCTCCAACCCTTTTAAACCTTTCCTCAAGCTAGTCTTTTTTGGGCAAATGTTGTTTTGACCTCATTGATTTTGGGCCTAGGGACTGCAATTGATCAATGATATCCTGATTCAGTTTCCATGTAGGAGGGACTTTCGTTGTTTTGGATTTTTAGATGTGGATTCAGAGCCCTTAGCACTCCTCTTTCTTCCTGATGAACTTGCAGCTTCCATGATGTGTGATTTATTGTGAGAAATAATTCTCACCTTGTGTGTTTTTTAGTAAGACGCAACTTGCATTTGGTTCTTAATTTGCCTCATGTGAGCCATCAATCTACTCAATTGCACACATTAAATATAGGCTTCTTTGGTTTCAGTTTTGAATTGTATCTATAATGGCTCATCTGTATATGCTTTCCCGACGAATTACTCCCTTGTGTCATCGACAATATTTCATTCCTTAAGTCGCTTTGTTTTTTATAGGTGTGTATCTTCCCGAGGCCCCCATCGGGTATCAGCATAACCTTGAATAGCCTCTGTCGATAGCTACTTTTTCCCTAATGAATCTCCTTCTCTATTGTTTCCATCGAGTGTCAGGATAGCTTGAATTGTTACACCCTGATCTCTTTAAGTTGTACCGATAACTAAGGCTTCTCTCCCTATCATTGTAAGTCTTATTGATAACCTTATCGATTATTGACAAGACAAGAATTTGCATATTCTGATAGTGAAAGTCACACCAATGATACTTTAATAATGACTCAGTCGGTGTATATCCTCCCAATGTGTCTATCAGGTACTAGGATAACTCCTATCCCCTTTTAGTGATAGTTAATCACTTCCTAATTATCTTTGGCTTTCCTAGGGTTCTTTCTTCGGGGTAGGCTACACCGATGGTTTGATTTGTAGACTTGTGGAGTTCTAATGGACTTCTTCCATTTCTCTTCCACTTCTAGACATCCATACTCTCTTGTTTCTTAAATAAAATGGAGAACTAAATGGTACTAATATTAATAAGCTACATACTCATCATGAGTAATGAGAAATAAACAAGCTTGTCAAGCTTGAGATCAATGTGTAAGGCTAACTGTGCCATTTCGTCAAAAGTTGTCAAATAGTCCTATTTAGGTCCTAATTGTTCAAATAATGTAAATGTACCCATGGAAGGGTAATAAAGGTTTAATATGTTGTTTTGAGTCTATTCTAAGGTGTTCAAAGTATCTAAGTAATGTTTAGTGGTCATTCATGTCAAAAGGCAAAAGTTGTCAAGGTGTCACTAAAAAGTTGTAATGCAACAATGCATAAAATATTGTCAAATTGTACATTTTGGTCTTAGGGGCAGTTGGAACAGTTATAGAACCATGAGAGGCTATTAAATCAATCATTTATTTAGATTAAGTGTGTGTGATAGAGTTGGAGGAAAGTCTTGTAAGGCTAGATCAAATAAAGGCTTTGACTGTCACTTAATTCTGCAGGGTTGTGATAGTTACAAGGTTGTACATCAGTTTGAAAGTAAAAATTCCATGTAATTGTTTATTGGATAAATAGGAAGGAAGTGTATTTCTATAAATTATGTATTAGAAAATGTTTTTGATGAAGATTCAATGAGAAAAATGACATTTTGTTCAATACTTTTAACTGTTGTTTTTGACAGTCATGATTATTTGCTGCTTTAGATGTTTTTCCTAATAAGATTTGGATTGAATCCGACCCCTAATAACCTATTTGAGGATGTATAATGAAGAGTTATCTTTAATTTAATATTCCATTCCTAAGTTGATTCTATTAGATGACACAATAAAAAGGTTTGTCTTTTTTTAAAACTCAAATATTTTTCATCAACTTGCCAAAATCAAACTTCTTTTTTAGCCAAGAAAACTATCTAAATAAAATAGTCTTCATAATTGAAGAGAGCCTAAGTTTAAGTAACATTTCAACTTCTATATAACTAGTTCTAAGAAGACTTCCATACTTGTGATATCCTTTTGCATAGTTTGTGAAGGTTATGCACCAAAGTTTCGATAGCCCGACTTTTTTGTGTGTGAAGAAAGACCATGTCAGAAAATATCAGCAAAGAACAAAATAAGGAGACAATTGCTAGATTGTGGTCTAACTTGAAAATAAAAGGTGATGGAAAGTGTTATTATCCCTTCAAAATTTGTAAGGGCTTAAAGACTAGAAGAATTCTAATCAAAACAACTAAGAAACATTGTAGGTAGCATGGTCACATTGAAGGGGGACATGATTATCATCCATTGGTAAGTTGTTCATTATACCATTTTAACAATTTATATACATAATAAATCACTTCATGATGAGATCATGATCATGGTTTATTTATGTTGATCATTTTTATATAGGTCGATCTCCCCAGGGCACATGATATGGACCAATACAACCTGGAGAATATGTTTTTCGAAGTGAAGGAACATGAAGGTGTGAATATCGAAGCTGAAGATAATGATCCCATGGAAGATGGCGATTGAAGATGATGGTACAAATAAATTGATCCATGACACATTTAGTACTGGCGCAACCGATCATGATGATCAAGATGACTTTGATGTTGTTCATGATTTACCTATACTTAAGAAGGCATACGAGCCCCTTTATGAAGGCTCCCAAACAACTCTTCTCTCCGTTGTATTGTTGTTGGTTAACTACAAGGTTATGAATGGTTTATCCAACATAACAATCTCACATATGTTAAGGTATGTCGTATATGTCATTATAGTTAATAAAGGGTGAATCATGTACCATTAATATTCTGTAGATTGATAGGTGGGTTTTTGTTACCACCATCAAATATTCTACCTTGCTCATACTGAGAATTATCTTTCATTTTGAAAGATATTGGAATGGGGTATCAAGCAATAGATGCTTGTCCCAATGATCATATTATATATCATAAACAATGTGAATTTAAAACAGAATGCCCTGAATATCATATCAGTAGATATCGAATAGATCAAATAACAAAAAAGGTGCCTCACAAGGTTCTTCATTATATTCCCATTATTCCACCTATGCAATGATTATTCGGGTGCACTAGCTTGGCACAATTTATGGATTAACATGCATGCAATAGAAGTCGAGATGACATTATTAGAATGCCTGCGGATGGTTCAAAATTTATGGACATAGAGGAAAAGTGGCCACACTTTAAAGAAGAACCTCGTAATCTCAGGCTTTCATTGGCAGCGAATGGTGTTAATCCATTTGGAGAGATGAGATATGTTTACTCAGTGTGGCCAGTTTTTGTTATCGACAATAACATTCCTCCATGGATGTCAATAAAGAGGGAGCACAACATGTTGTTGATGATTGTTCCAGGTATTTTATCATTTAATAGTCATCTACATTTAATTATAAATATTGCAGTAAAATGGTCAAAATATTTATATAATGTTTTTGTTCATTCAACTAGGTAAGTACCAAGTTAAAGATATGAATGTGTATATTGAGCCTCTTATCAATGAGTTGTTGGAGTTATGGAATGGTGTCACTATGTATGACGTCTCTACACCAATAGGACAAAGACAATTTCAATTCCATGCAATGCTTGTATGGACAATACATGATGCCTCAGGGATAACACATTTTTGTGGTATGTTATAGTGTTCAAGTTGCGCATTATAATTATAATTATAAAAATTAACATATTTAATCCAATTATACATTATGGTGTAGGTCTTCAAAGAAAGGGAAAATTTGCATGTCTAATTTGTGGTCCAAAGATTAAATCTTTTCATTCAAAAAGTTTAGGAAAGCAGGTGTTTGATGAGTATAGGCACTTCCTCCACAGAAATAATAAGTATCGAAATACTGAAAAAATATATTTTCAATGGGAAAGAAGAGACTACATCAAATCCACAAAGAATGACACCTTGCCTATGGATGTTGGAATATAATAGAATTAATTGTCAAGGTGATGTCATTCCATCTAATGGTTTATGTTTCGAATTTAGATTTTTCTATTGTGTTTTGTTTACTCATGATGTAATTGATGATCATGAAGGTCGTCAAGGCATTAATGACCACCTTCCAAAGGGAATAAAAAGTTATCCAAGACAATTTAGTAGGTTTCCCTACTACAAGCAGCTACAAATTGTGCATTTGTTTGATACTATGCATATTGGAAAGAATATAATAGAGACATTATGGAAAATATTGGAGGGAAGGCATGACAAAGAAAAAATTGTCAAAAATTGTAGTGACATTCAGGAATCCAATCATGCAATGAAAAATGTCATTCAATCAAATAGAAATGGAGACCAAATTAATATAAGTTCCTTTCCTTGGTTATTAACGAACCAGCAAAGCAATGCTATAAAAGAAGTCATACAAAAAATTTGATTTCTCATAGGAATTGTTGTGAACATAAAAAATCTCATATCAAAGAAAAGTGAATTTGGGCCAGGGATGAAAACACATGATTGGCATACCTTCATTAAGGTAATTCATGTTCTTGTATATTTACTAAATATTTGTATACTATGCATGTACTTTTCATTGTATTATGTTAGAAAACAATGAAAAGATCATTTGATAATTGTTGCAATACGTTCTACCTCTATCTCTCCCAGACAACTTTGACAATAATGTCAAACAAGTCATTTATGATCTTGGAAAATATATGAGGTAAGTAGTGATCTTTGTTCAATTTGTTGTAGAGATAATATATTTGCGATTTGTTTTACTTTTTATGTAATATATTGTATAGTATTTTGTAAAGTCTCATTTATATATTTTTGCGTCTTGAATCTCTTCTAGGTGGTTGTCATATAAAGAAATTCATAAAGAAGATATAAAAATATTGGAAGAGAAAAATTCATCATTTAATGTGTGAAATACAAAAGTGTCTACCTTCAACTTTTTTCAATGCACAAGAACACTACCTCATACACCAAGTTGAGGAGATTGAATTGTGTGGACCTATACACACTAGGTCAATATGGATGGTTGAGAGGCACTTGAAATTTTTGAAGGCTTTGGTTCGACAAAGAGCACATCCCAAGGGTTCTATGGTAGAGGGATATATGGTATACAAGACTATAGTGTACATTGTTGAATATCTTCCTAAGTTTGTAGCAGAGATCCACGTAGATCGCATTTGGGATCCCAACCCCATTAAAAAATTTGAAGGGGAGTACTTGATGGGAAAAGGTAGATTGAGGAAAGTGAGAGGTAATTATAAGATGTTATTGTAGTTAATTAATTCTTAATCTTCTAAATAAATCAGTTCTAAGTCATCTATTAATTATTTGTACAGTTGGTCAGGAGAAGGATGTGCTACATTTGTATATTGCAAACAATCTTGATTGGATGACTGTGTGGATTGAACAATGTCAACATTCTGGTCGCACATTAACATGGGAAGGCATGTCTTCATTGGTTAAAGAAGCTCATCGTAATGGAGATTCCAATGTTACACAAAGGGAAATTGATTTAGCATATGGTTTAAGAGATAAATGGGTACGTATAATTTTATTAATCACTCGTATGTTTATCAACTCATGATGCAATAATTTTAACATGTTAGATAGATTGTAGGTCAAACACCACAAGGCTATGTGCTGCAATGGTCATAAATTTCACATCAAAAATTTGGATGACATGAAGAAAACTTGTGATTCTAGGATAACTACAGTCTTTGAGGTGACCAATAATTCATCTAGAAATGACATACATCCTCAAGAGTCTCAAAATTGATACTATGGCATTTTGGACGATTTACTTGAGTGTGACTTTAATTCCTTCAAATTAGTTTAGTTCATCGTCAAATGGTATAGGCTACGACTGAATAAAAATGATCCCGATAGAACTATTATTGAACATGATAATGGATTTACAATGGTTAATAAAAGGTCATTTGAGCCAGTTGGGGATGAGCCCTATGTTCTTTCAAGCCAATGTGAGCAGGTATTTTACTTAGAGGTTCCATATAAAATGGGTTTGTCATTTGTTGTTAGACATGATCCAAGAGGAAGGCCGATAAAGTATAATGAGATGGAAGAAGAAGATATCGAAGAAGTAGAAGATGATGTAGATGATGATGATGATGATGATGATGATGATGATGGCGATGATGGTGATGGTGATTGTGACAATGGTGATGATGATGACGATGATGATGGCAACGACGACAACGACGATGATGACAACAATGATGACAATGATGATGATGACGATGACGATGACGATGACGATGACGATGACGATGACGATGACGACGACGATGCCACCACCGATGATGATGATGATGATGATGATGATGATGATGATGTTGATGATGATGATGATGATGATGATGATGATGATGATGATGATGATGATGATGATGATGATGATGAAGATGATGATCGTGACGGTCATGATGATGAGTTGGATGAAGAAGAAGATTAATGACATGAATGAAATGTATGAAATTTTTTGAACTTTGTGTTTATTTATGGAATTTGGATTGTTTATTAGCTATGTGATGGATGGTGATTTAAAATACATATGTGATGGATTACATGTTTATGATGATACATTTGACATTTTTTGAACTTTGTGTTTATTTATGGAATGTGGACTGTCTATTAGCTATGTGATGGATGATGATTTATGATAAATATGTGATAGATTACATGTTTATGATGATACATATGTGATGCCTATGATGCTCAATTACATATATGATGATACATATGTGATGCTTATGATGCTCATGATACATATGTATTTATTGTTTATCAAATTACAAGTGTAATGCTTATGATTCTCAATTGTTGGTGCTGATTTCATGCATATATTTTGTGTGATGCTGCCACCCTTGGTGTAAACAGGTAATTGACTATAGACATTGTCAACCCTTTAGTTGAGGATCCTGCATAGTCTACATAAAGTAAAGGTAAGGAATAAAAAAATATACAATGATTATGATGATTGCATATTGTTCATGTTATGTACTATGTAATTTTTAGTATAGTATCATGTAATTTTAGCTAACATAAGATAATTGAGTTAAATATGCAAGAAGTTGAACCCCTTTTACAGGGATCCTGCACAGTCTCATGGATCGACAGGTATAAGTCAATACACCCTATAGAAATAGTTTATTTTTAAAAAACTACTAGGAAAACAAACTTCCTCGGTTCTTCAAACCTCAACATTAGCAGCAAATCTAATATAGTTATCAACACTTGAGGCCCCAGTTGGACTTCTTCAATTTTTAATCTCAACATTACCCTCATTTGCAAAATATCTCTCTAATTACCAACTAACTTTTTCATTTGATGGAGTGCAGGTTCCACCAAATAGGTATTTGTCAGATGTATCTTCCTCAAGTGAGGGAAATATAGGAATAGTTGACGAAAGTGAGACATGTAGTAGGTCTAAAATAGGGAGATCAACTACATGTCAAAATAGTAGAAGAAATTTCAGTAATCGCATGGAATTTTTCCTTGCTCAAGGGGGGTCATGTTCTTATGATGATGAGACCAAGGGCGACATTGAGGTGCCCTTGAGGTAGAAAAATCTAGGAAAACAATGGGTACCCAAGGAACTTCCTCCAATAAAAACTAATTTTTGTGTTAACAAGAGGATATATTGCATAGCACCTTTGTCATTACATGGTTTGGGTCTATTTTCCATGGACAACATAAAGGTCTATAACAACAAAGTTGTTGAATTGATGGAGTATGTCAGACCTTGTTACAATTACAAAAATTGGATGCAAATCATTTGATATAAAAAAAATATGCGTAGGTATGCACTGTTAGCAAATTATATACAATAGAAAGATAATGATCAAAGTAAATGAGTGGCTGTATACACTGATGGAAGGCCAAAATCAACAAGGAATATTGCAGGTTTTATAAAAAGTACATGACCTGGGTCAACTAATAAGCAACCCAATTGCATATTTGAGGCGTGTGAGGGAAATCGTGTATTCGTATGTGCGATAAAATCAATAAGTGTAGGGGAAGAACTGCTAATCAATTACAATTTGAATCGTATAGATACAAACAAAGTTACTAACATGGGGGTGGTACGTACTATATACCATTTAAACCAACCTCCAATTAATGACTCCAATATACCATCTTATTATTAAGTTTTTTTGCTAAGTCTATTGGTTTCATTTCGCTAATGTGTTTATATTTTTTCTTTGTCACAGAGCGACCTGGATCCATCACATAGCATAGACAGGGATGTAGGTCCTGACACTTCTACCGCGCAGGTAAACTTCATTGTAATTGTACAAATTAGATAGAAGCAAACTGTTACATTATTATGTTACTTTTTTGAGTGTTTTGGAGTAATTTTGATAGTTTTAATAATATTCATTTCATAGATGGATGTTTGGGGATAGGGAAATGAACATCCCTTACATCAAAACCTCAACATAATATTAAACGATGAGAACTACACAATTTACACAAACCCTATAGAAGTGATAAAAATGTCTATCACAAAAATTAATAAAAAGATTGTTGCTCTGGTATGCACGACCCCTCAGACTGATGAGGTAAAAGATAGGCTGAATCAATTGATGCAAGCAGCAGAAAACATGCGAGTAAGCAGTAACAAAAGCTTTAATTATAACAAAAGTTCAATAATGGTTTATATTTTATACTCTTTTATGTCACTAACTAAAATATTTATATGTTGTTTTTTATAGAATTTCATGTGTGATCATCAACCTGGTTATTTACACAAGCCTTTCCCTATCTATACTATTACTCTCTCTTTAGAATGAATAATAATAAGTTGTGTGTGTATATATGCTTGTAATAATAGTTTATTAAACTATTAATAAAGTATTTAGTTGCACAATTAGAAGTTCTCATTTGATCTGATCTAATCACTTGTATTTTAATTTACTATTATTAAATTATATTTCAAAGTAGGGACATTACAAAGACCAATAAGGCAACGTGAAGTTTGAAAACATGAGATAGCACATTGAAGTAATCCAAATAAATAGATTCCATGGACTATCTTTTGTAAGGACTATACTAGTTTATCACTTACACTACCCTCTTGTCACAAATTTGCATACCTTTGTCCTACATTAAAACCTACCTTCCTTATTCTCCTTCATATTGTTGTATCATTAAGATTAGTATTCAACACTTAATAAAGGTTCATATTTCTTTACAACTCTTAATAAAGGTTCATCCTTGTTTACAATTCTTGCAATTTTCATATATTTAATGTATTATTCTTTAGGTGCTGCCAATGTTCCTGTGGAAAGGCCACCTCATTCAAGGTTATTGCTGACTACAATGTCGGCAATAGGAAGCATGCAGACATCCTCTACTACTTGTCATGTTGACCCACCCACTGTTAGTAGATCCCTCCTTTGCTCTCTCTTTTGTTATGTGTTTAATTCCCTTGAAGTGTTCTTTGTTGGGGGAATTTCATAGTGGATTCATTTTCTCTATTAGGAGATGCACATGAGGATGTGCCAGAGGCGAATACTAGTGATACCATACCATCATTTCTTGGATCTTCCCATATTGCTAGTACGAGAAGGTTGCAGACCACATTGATGGTGAGCAACGAAGAATTGATTCCCTTGAAGATACAGAAGGTTCCAGGTACTTTAAAATTATTATTATATATATAGTGTAATTGTAATTTACTTACTGATCACTCATTTTGGACTAATTATCCCATGATTTTTTTGCAGGAAATGATATTTTTTATAAAAACCTTAATGAAATTGCATTGCAGATGTTTGGGCCCACCATACATAAAAGGTGGAAAATCATATGTGAAATAACCCTAATCCACTATTTTTATATCATATCATTTCTAGAATAGTTTTCCTTTGATCCATTTCTTGAATTATATTAAAGGTAGTTTCAGTTCATTTCTGAATCTAATAGGTTTTATTTTGCTTAAAATGTGGAATGATTAAGAAAACAAGTTAAAAGATGAACTCACAAACCGTATGGTTGAGTTGTTCGGAAATGACACATTTGACAAAACCAAGCTCCTTGAAAAAGAAGGCACATATCTAAAGTATGTGAGGGACTAGTACATGACACATTTAGACAAGAACGTAAAGTACGAGCATCCCCCCATGATTCCAGAGAGGGAGTGGAAGGCCCTGATTTTGGATGCGAAGGAGAGAATTGAAAGGAAAAAAGGAAATCCACCACTAGACACCAGAAGAAGGTATGTGATGCTATTAAGAATGTAATTATGTACTAATTACTCTTTATATTTATATAATCTAACATATTTCAAACTTTTCATAGACTGAGTGACACGTCAAAGGCAACCAAGGAAAGACAAGAAAAGCATGGGCAACACAAACTCAGCTCTAGTGGTTATATGAAACTTGCCGCATGAATTGTAAGAATCACTAAATGAAATATCACATCAAATAATTTATAAATTGCAGACAATTTTTTTTTTATCAAACAATACAAGCAAAATTCATGATACTAAGCAAAAATGTAGGGCTTTGAATTCCATAGAGCGTCCATTAAAGATGACAAGATAATTGCCTACCAACAAGGTTATACAGTCATGGTTGAATGGCTATGAGAATTGAGTGGGAAAACACGAGATTTTGGTGCATCCGTCACACCGGTAAATAAGCTATGTGAAAATAATTTCAAATTGAATACCTTACCAATAATATATTTAATGTTAAGTTCCAAAATAAAGTGAATTTATTTGTTTTAATTAAGCAAGCAATTATAACAATGCACATGACATTGGAATGTAGCCTGATAATCATGGAACACAACCTCCACATGAAGGTTGTGCATCCTAGTAGTGGAGGTATTCATTTGCTATTCAATTTTTTTTATGTAATTATTAATACAAATAAACATCTTAAATTGTAATTGGTGTAGAAATTAATGGAACCTTTTTTGTTAATATTTTAGAGCATGTAGTCGGTGGTGACCAAGTGGAGCATGATCCGGGTAGACAACATCAGGAACATGATGTTCCCTAGTCAGGTAAAGAGCACTACTGTTATTCATTTTAACATATTTAATTACGATTGGTGTATTGATTAATGTAACCTTTTGTATTTCAACTCCAAAGGATCTAGAAGATGTTCAACATGTTGAGGTTGAGGCTAGACAAAATGATTTCAAAGATGATGTGTCCCCGTTAGGTAAAGAGTGCCATGATTATGTTCTTTAAATTAATGAAATACTTGTAACAAAAAAAAAAATTATTTGAATTTAACCCATTTCTTTGTTATTGTAGAGGACCCCCCTTTGCATTGGTGTCCTCGTCCTCAGAAGAGGATTAGGCATACATCGACATCACAAACAGAGGGCAGAACAATTGAAGAGGGGGGAAGTGATGAAGAAAATGATGGTCCACTTAGACTTTACATAGCTTCAAAAAAAAATAAAAAAAATGATTGTAATCTACATTATTTGATAATGATTGATTTTTATGTGTTAATGAGTATAATTATGTGCTAATGAATGTTCATGAATGATATGTGTTAATTAATATTGATGAATGTTGTGTGTTAATGAGTGCTATGTGTTATTAAACATTATGTGATAATGAATGAATTTTATATATTATTAATGGATGAAACAATGAATGAATGTTATATGTTAATGGCGAATTTAGAGTGATGTTGGGGGGGGGGGGGGGGGAGGGGCCAAATGAGATTCCACCTTCATGTGGTTGGCCCTGTTAAGTAGAGAATGCAATACTATTCTTGAAACCAAGCAAAACTCAATAAGATAACACATTTTTCAATATTCAATTATGTTGCACAGTTAATCTTATTGAATAATGTATATTGAATCTTAATTGTAGGGTCCTACAGAGCCAACACGAACAACAACACTACAAGCGGTTTGTTTTTTAAGGTTTTCTTTTCATGATAATCTGGGAAGGTTCATCTACAATGTTATGTGTAACTGTGAAGGTGAGAAATTTATATATTTTTGTGACTGGCATTTATTTTTTGTTCCAGGTGGATGACTTGGAAGAGGTCAGTGATTACTATCAAAGTAGGGGTCGCTTTGATGAACTCATATCCGTGTTTGTGATGAGCAGTAGCAGTTGAAGGAACTTACATATTTATATATTCAAGATGATGAATATGATAATACTACCACTACTATCATGAACCATTCTCCAAAGGCATGGGATCATATGCAATTCAAAGAAGTTGTAGTTAAAGTGGCCAATGTCGAATTGTACTGCAAACCTGTACACTTTTATTTGCAAGAACACCTAGATATTATTAATGACCTCTTGAATGTCCTTTCCCTTAGGGTAGATCACACATGAGTGGTTGACATCATGTGTAAGGTATTACTCTAAACTCTTTTTTATGTTACTATTTTTAGGATTACCGAGATGTCTTTCACTTGGGTATTAATTTTTTCTATATGTTCTCTTTAGCAGCTATTTCGTTTGGAAAAATTTCATGACTATCTTTTGTTCTGTTGTATTTGTTATCCGCGTTGGACATCTTCATCTTGTGAAGTCATACATGGTTGCAGTATAGAGCAACAATGTAGCTACTGTTAATGAGGCTTTGAATAAAATTTATTTAGAAGAGGAAGATTATGATAGGCTTCGAGAATCTATAGATATGCACGATAAATTTTATCAGATAAGGCTTGCTCAGAGGGTGAGACGAACTTCTCTATTGGTTCTTTCATTTAAGTTAAAGTGAGATGTAATTTAGAATTTGAATAGTTTTATAATGATCTTCAATTTCAATTAGGTTGAGAAACATGAACTTCTTGAATTCCGGTTAAAGGCTTTTCTATAGCAAATTTTTGAGGAGGCAAATGATTCTTGAATTCTGTTTGGTTATATTTATTGCTTCCTGAAAATTATGAAATGCTTACTTATAAATGTTTATGAAGTTGTGCCTATATAAATTAAAAGTATGATTCCTTGATGAAGATTGCTTCTGAAAATACCTGTTTTAATTATATCAGATCACCAACAGACCAGTGCCTTCATCCCTTACTGATTTCATACTATTTTAAATTGAAAGATCCTACGTATAACCATGGAGACAATTTTAATAACTTGTTTTCGAAACAAGACCATCACATGAAAAGCATCTATATGGATTGTAACTGAAATATAAAATGTAGTTAGTGTTGGTTCCCAAAACCATAGATTAGAAAACTTAATGGTTTGTCAAATCCTCAACTAATCCAACTAGCCTTGGCCAACGAATAGGGATGGTCGAAGACCAAATCCCTCTACACTTAAGGCTCCACTAAACCTAGGTGGGTATACCTCTTCCTCTCAAGCACAAAGAGATTATTTAAAGTGGATTTAAGCCTTTTAGCAAATTAAAAAACTGGCAAATTGTTGTTCTGCAATTATACTTTATTATGTGCTTTAAGTGAATGCCTTTGGAAATAAATGAAAATGATTATGATAATATATTAAGAATAAGATACTTTTAGGACTTAAAAGAAATATGCAAAGATTAGTTCATATAGAATTTGGCACTCATCAAATTCACATTTTAATTCCTTCGTAAATTCATCATGTATGAAAAGCAAACCTTGAACCTTCTTCTTTACCTTTTCCCTAGTCGATGCATCTTGTAACAATGGGTTGAGTCTATCTCAAATTCTAGTATTAGACACCATATTGTCCATGTTCCTCCAATATGAATCCCAGAATTTGTTCAATGCCTTCTCCATGTTATCATATCTTTTACTCATCAATACACAAACAATATCAGCCCTGATGCTCTTCATCTCCCTCTTCAACTTATTGTACTCATAAGCTAATTTTTCAAATTTCTTCTTCTAGTGGCCTCCTGAATCAGTAATTTGAGGGATCAGATGCCCACTCCTCTTAAGGGTTCCTTAATACAAGGCCTTATATTTATTTTTCTCTGCTATCTCATGCTTCATCTGATCCTTATTGAATTTTGAGATATTAATACCTATGTCAGCAGTGACCATAGGATCTACCTCTCCAACTTTTAGGGTCATCATGTGACCAAAAGCTTTATCCATGTCTATGATTTTTGGCCTTTTATTTGGGGGGTACAATGCCCATAACAACATTTCTTGTTCATCCAGATCATATCTCGATCCAATGAATATATTATTAACCCCTTGGAAATTCAACTTGAAGTCCTTATTGTCCGAATGCAATAAACTGTCAAAAATAAAAGATGCACTCAAATCCCATCCTGGGAAAAGAATAATACCTACCTCCACTAGCAACCGCCTTCCTCTTTGAGGGGTCATTATCTCTAATTCTGCATCAATGTCAGCCTTAAGCTTCTGCAATATTGCTTCCTCATTCTCTGGTGTGATATTTGGCATTGCTTCTCTCAGCTTCTTCCCTTTATTGTGGTATAAGAAAGATTTAAATTATTTAGACTTGATAAATTGATCATCTGAAACAAATCAAATGTGCTCTATCATTATTTCATATGTTTCTGCATTTAGCACAATGAGGAGCTTATCATGTGCTTCTGGTTCCTTCTCTTTCTTAGGTGTACGGAGATTGGAAACTACCTCGTTCTCCCCTGAATCACTTTGAGCTGGGTCTCCCTCCATGTTTTCTAGTCTTTGTCTTCTCTCCTCCAGTTTCTTATCCAAGGTCTCCATAACCTTTGTAAGCTCCTCTACTTCCTTATTTTTACACATGTCTTCAAACTCATCCTCTTGATAAAAGTAATCTCCCAACTCTTGTCTCTTCCTTCTTGTGTGGATGTAGCCCTCAAGATCATAATGCGTTCTAGATGTGTGCTGGAATAGTTGTACTCATCCATCAGCTTCTTGTCAATAACCTCATATGCTCTGGTAGATACAATTTTAAAATCTAAGAAATGAAGTGTGCCAGGGAGGAAGGCTTTCTTATGTGCACCTCTGAAATGTTTGGCATTAGAGACACCTAATTGCCTTACAATTTCCAAAAAAGCAATCCTGTCAGGTGCGGGCTTCAACAACACATAGGGGTTGTTGGTTAACGGATTGGATTTCTCAAAATTTATAAATAAATACTCCTGTTGCCCAAATGGAAAACCAATGAGAACCAACAGTTGGGTAAATAATTATTGTTTTTACCCTCTGTATTAAGGTATAGCTCCCTATATGATATTCAATGAATTTTGAATAAATTTTATTATGTAATTCACTTTTAACTGGAAAGCAAACAAAAGGCTTCAACACTCACTAGTCAACACAACGTGAATGCTTAATGATAGATAATGAAATTCATAGTAAGACATTTGGTCTCGAATGAAAATGAACTCACAAGATGATCAAAAATATTTGAACTCTAATTGATACAAACTCATGACTCACAAGACAAGGGGAATCAGAATATTCAAATGCTTTCAACTAATTTCATTTATCAAATTGATTCATAGACTTCAAATGAAAAATCAAAGAAAAGAATCAGATACATGAACACATAATCATTCCAATAGAAAATTTTACACATTCAAAACACACAGGATTCTAAAGCTATATCATATATTCCATTCCATTCAAAGATGGGTCTTTCACTGAAATTACAAGTGAGATCAGTTAGTTCCTCCCAATTTCACCAATTTTTTTATATATATCACGCAAAAACATCATTACTAATATATATAGCCGCCAAGCTTAATTGTCTTTTTTTAACAAAATGAAACTATGAAATTCAAGAAACAACCGCCCGTAACTGAAATTAACTAAACGGCTACAAGCTGTAAATAGAGCCATAATGATAAGAACAGAAAATGGCCTAAATTGTCTCTTGGGTGTGCGTGGTGCCACGTATATTTCGCCACTCTATATGAGCCGTGAAGAAGTTATGAACAACCTGGTAATGTGGGAGCCCAATGTGCAGGATGCGTTGCTTCCAAACTTCTTTATCCATACCCACTTGTGTGACTTTAATTTTGTGCACTTCTAAGTGATCTGAACAAACAACCAACATAGATTCAATTCGAGCTACCCTAGTGAAGTCATCTCTAGTGAAAGATTTTGATTCTTTAACAGAGTTTATTTTCCCTTTGAAACTCTACACCATATCTACTACCTGCTCGATAGTCTGTCCATCTTCCTTCAGAAGTTGTACATCAATGCACTTTAATTCTTTTTGCATCACAGCAATGAGTTCTTTCAATTCTTTCAACAACTTAATGGACTCTTCGTGACCTTGCTTTATGATTGAATTTCTCCATTCAATGTTTTCCTTGGCCACATGCAGTACCTTGTCATCCAAATCATTTACTACCTTTTCTATAAGGAAGTTCATGACACCATATTTCTACACATCTTTCATCTGAATCAGTACTGCAGCCCATTTTTTCCTTTCATTTTCCCACGTCGACACCTCTATTTCAAGCTCTTGAGTTACAGTTACAACATCCTCGTACACCCTAACCAGATTAGTAATATACTTTGTTCCTTGCTGAATTATGAATTCAAGCCACTCCTCGAAGGTTTCCGCCAACACATGATTTCTCTGAACCTTATCCAACAAATTTTGGTTCATGGGTGATTTAGGATCAAAACTCTGAGAAACCTATGACAGGGGCTATGGACTGGGATGATGTATGGCATTAATGTACTCTGCCATCTGCTTAACAGTCTATTTCAACTCCCATTTGTCCTTCTCATCCTTCCATGTTCTGGACAACATTCATTTAGCAGAGGACTCTAGGTGTTTTGCATCAGCAGCCCTTGAAGTAGTTCCTAAATCAACCTTTTCAATAACAAAATCCTACTCAGTTGCATTCTCTGGATCTTTGTCTGAAATCGGCCTAGCCACTTCAACTACCTAGTGCCCTGTATTCTCATCTACTTCCAACATAGCTTCTGCTTTTAGCTTTTTAGACTTGGGTGTTTTCCCAAGGCATTTACTCACCATATCCTCCATGGGTACACTTATTGGGACTACATTACGTTTCTTACTAATTGATGCTCCCAACCACCTTGAAACATTTGGGGATACCTTTGCTGGTGGCGTTTGATATTCAGATGAATCCATGGTAGCCAAAGTAGTCACTTGATTGGGGCTTTCCTCAAGTTGCTCCTTTTCTTTACCTGCATCTTGAGCTATAGGAATATTTGCTTCCGGTTCACCCATAATCACTTGCGCCTCTTCACTATCAAGAACTATGATGGTTTCATTTCCTGAAATTTCTGCACCTTTCTTTTTAATTTTGGAACGGGTGACTCAAACCGTTGAGCGGCCAAAAAGTGGTTCTTTAAATCTTCTAGTTTGAACCTTCTCACCTTGAGTACCAGTGACACCTGCAATATCAACAATAATGTTAGAAGAAGAAATTGGTACAACAACATGAGATTTCTCAATTGATTTCTCGGCTAAGGCAACGGTCAATCTTATTCCAGACCTACGATCTCTTAACCATTTCTCTATTCTCCTTATAACATTAAAGATTTTAGATTGAATATTTTCTTCTTCTCTCCTATCCCAGTCAATTTCAAGAATAGGTTTCTCATGAACTCTTTCATTGAACTCCGGGTCCAATACATCTTCACCTTCCTCTTCTTGTATTTCTACAATGTTCATTGGCAATTTCAAAGTAATGATTTGCCGTAAAGTGAACCTTGACCATAATCTTCTCCGGACTTCAAATTCATCACATCAATCTTCCTAGTAGTCTTCTAACTAGGGTATATGTGAAAAGTTCACATCAATATTCAGGTGCTTCACTGCATATTCTTTGCTGTCAAACCCCTACCAAGCAACATATGGCGGCAAATTCATCTTCTTGAGCTCCAATTCTAAGTTCAATGCATTAGAAATAGTTTGGCAACTATAATATCCGAGTTCAACTGGGAAAATTGCTTCAGACTCACTTTTCATCCCTAATCTCTTATCAACATGAGCTAACTGTCTGCAAACTTCTAAAAGTACATAACTATCGAGAGCATATCTGGGCAATTTGAAAGGCTCATCTTCAAAGCCACCAATTCTAATATAAGTAAATCTAGGAAATTGAATAAAACAACTCCCATATGTGCTGACCAACTTTAATGCCTCAGGTGACATTCTATTATTCAAATTTCCTTGTAGTTCAAAAGTTAATCTTCCCACAAAGACATCATTCCATCTCAAGAAGTTTTCTATGTACCTCTATATCTGCAAATGTGGATAGCACTCATAGACCTTCATTCCATTAACCCAAGGTTCTTGATATAATCCTGGCCATTCTCTGATATAGGCTAAAATATAAAACAGGTATGAATTCATATGAAAATTAGCTTTTCCAACAAAATTACTCAAACCTTCGTGTAATCTCTCAGCAATTACTTGCGCCCAGTCAAGGTATTTTTCACCAGCTAATAATACCTAAATGTAAAATACATCCAGTCCTCCCAATAGAAGGCATGTAAATTCCCCTTAAGCCTATTCAAAAGAATCATGATGTCCCTAACTTCTATGATGAAATGCTCTCTTGTCAAGGGTTTAGGCAACCTAGAACCTCCCTTCTGTATTTTAAGGAGCCAGTTTCTAGCAATGACACTCCAATAAACACTTTTCTTCTCATAGAAAAATGCGTATGAGGTTCCTATGGACCAATCTTCATACGGCTCTTTGTGAGGAATTCCAATTGCAGCCATTACTATTTCTCTGTCAATCTGCACTAGCATGTCTCCATTATTGGCTCTAATACACCTATTACTAGTATCATATCTATTCATCCATGCATATACTAATTCTGGGCAAGAAGCAGCAATTGGGAATGCAGCGGCCTCAACAAGACCACTGTGAACTATCTTTTCCATCATGGAATTGGCTGTTGGGTTCTTGGCCCTCTCTAGAAAATTATCTAACTCATCTTGAATGAAGGTTGTATCATCTAACTCTGGGAGGGTACTAACCAAGCATGATGTTCGACCCAATTTTGGAAGAGTCGGTCTCATTTTTGCTTTAAATTGCATCAATCAGACAGCATTCAACTCCAAGGCAAAGAATTACACTTTTCCAATTTCAGAACTAAAATAGAGTAGGGGGAAATAAGCAATTGAACTCACCTGTCTTCAACATCAAACTGTGAAACCCTCGGAATAACTGAGCTAAATTACCTTCTGTGTCTCCACTCTTCGCCAATGGAAACAATAATTGTCTTACCTGAGACGCCCCATATTTAAGGATAGAAAAGACTGAAAAGAACCAACACACACTTCGTCCCAGCTCATTCATCCATGTAAAACCACTTGTGATTTGATATAATTCTGACATACTTATTAATTAGAAATCAACTCCACACAGTCGACATGCCTTCTCATGATTGTTTCCATAATTGCAATTTGAAAACACGAAAACCAAGGAAAATTCTATTTTGATTGCGCCGCCTTTTCTTCCTAGACACCATCGAGTTGATTTGAAAACACCGCTTTGAACCTTGAACTATTATAAAAGAAGTTCATTGGTTCAAAGTTCAATGACAAAAGATCAACATTCGCGAACAGGCAGAAAGAGACAAAAGGAGCATTCAATGACATGGGAATGAACCTTGAACCTTGAACCGTTTTAAAAGAAGGTTCAATGGTTCAAGTTCAAAGTGACCACAAGACTAGTACTAAAGAGACAGCCGCAAAACACAAGACAAAAGACCAATTGAACCTTGAACCTTGAACCAGAAAGGTTCAAAGTTCAAGTTCAACGACTATGCTAATGAAGACTTAGAACTTAATGGATCGCATTTCCTTTGAACTTGAATTTTGAACTTTATAAAAGGTTCAACGAATGAGTACGAAACTCGTTTGATGAAGACTTAAGTTCTACGAAAATAATGACCCTTATTTTTGATGGGCTATAAGCAGAAAAATGAAGAGGGGGCAACAGGGGTAGCCTTCAAATCCATAGCACCGAACAAAAGTGAAGTTTTGGCATGAGTACCAATCACCCCAATTGTGATTAACCTTCGGATTTTTTCTCATGAGGCCTAAGAAACTTCTTTACATCCTCATAAAATGATCCCTACAAAGGCTCACCAAAGAGAAAGAAAATCGGTTTAACAAAGAATTCTTCAAATTTGAGGTAATGAGAGTTTACATATCTGTAATCCCAGAGAGAAACTCATAATTGCACTAGTTGATCCTATCTATTCTTCCCAACTGTACTTACATTCAAACCTTCTGACCATAACCCTCCAAATCTCCCATAAAATAAAATAATATGCATTAACAATGAATAATGCTTGAAATTCGTGTCTGGATTGTCTTTCAAGTTCATGAAGCCTTCATGAAGTTTATCCACCAAGTATGAAGCAAAATCAAAAGCTCTAGGCTCATGTCTCTGAATATCTACTACTAAAACCAACGGTCCTATGTTTGCCACATTAGGAGCTTCAACTCCTCCATCCTGACCACATGCCATATATGTATATTGTAAATATTTCTTGAAAACAGTCATATCATAAGGAGGACCATCTTCCTCTATTAGCCTCCCCTTCTCTGCTTTGTGGACAATGAGGTTCCAACCCTGGTATGTAGTATCCATTTTTTTGTATTCCTCTTCCAAATCCACAAATGATAAGGGCACATTCGCCTCTAGATCTACTGCAAAAACTTCCTAAATTGTGGCTACTGCAAAGTGAACTAAAGCAGTCCCATCGAGAAAAAAAATGCATCATTTGTTTGTATCATAATGTCTTACTAGGAGCTTCAATAAATCAATATTTACAAAGACATTAGGTACCATGAGTTTGCCTAAATTGGTACTTCATGGGTTTGAAATTGGCATAGGCTCATCCCTGCAGAGGTAATGAAAAAGAAATAGCTCATGCCCTCCCAATGTTGTGAGTACATCTCCAATTTCTCTATATTTGTCTTCCAACTGATCGTGAATATGAAAATTTACCTTATCTCTGCGTGACCTAGCTCCTGGAGAGCCCATCTGATCTATCATGTCTTGATTTAATTTTCTTCGAGCCTCACTGACTTCACCCTTCAATTTTTTTATCGTGGTACTGGATATTTCAACAACCTTCCACTTCCCTTTTGAGCTTGACCCTTCCATCTCTGCAAATTCCTTTACTCTGTGCTCAACAACTCAGAATATTTCTCAATAAACACCTGATATCTTTCTGCAATAACTTTGTGTGAAATGTTGTTATGCAACACTAGCTATATATCCCAAGGAGTCTAATCTTGTACTTAATTACCACAATCTTGATGGATCTACTTTGTGTGGCAATGGACCTACTCAATGGATGCATTTAATGGAAGCCATTTTGTCTATTTTTCACTTCAAGACCTCCAACGGCTAATCGACAAGACTTTTCTCGATGATTCAATTGTTTGGCGCCGTTCATTATGCCTTTACTGCTTCTTACCTTGTGATCGGCACAAACTATCTTGACTGACTTATCGGGTCTCGGGATAGCAATTTTTCTCTTATCCCGATGGGCACTCCTTCAGTTTTGGCTTTGCTTTTTGTTTTCATGTTCCATCGGCATAACTCTCCCCAATGCATTTGCCTTTGGTATTCTTTTACTTAACCCATCAAGTATTGGCTAGTTTATTTTATGTCTCTTTGATGCCCTGATGATCTCAATATACCAACCCGCATTTTGACTAGGCCCCTCACGTTATCGGCATAACTCACCCCGAAGGACTCCTTACAACTCACCATCCACCTTAACAGTCCTATCGGGATTCAACATAGTATAAAATTTCTTCTTCCGATGTCCCGATGAGTCCTCATTTAATATTTACTTTATCGATATATTTTACACCGATATCCCCACAGGCACTTTTATCTTCATCAGGGGTTGGAATAGCCTTTTTCTATTCCTCCCGAAGTCTCGATGAGTCTTTGATGCACTTTATGCTTTATACCTCTGAGTCTTTTTTATTAGTATAGGTAATACTGATGGTTCCGCCTTCAGTTCCCTTTAGTCATCGGGTATCGGCCTAACTATTTTTGCACTATCCTGATATGGTCTTTTTCTCTGATGGACCCACCTTCAATTCCGTTTAGTCATCGGGTATCAGGATACAGTTTTTTCATTATTTCCGATAAGCCAATACATGCTGATAGAAAATACCCACCTTCTGCCTCATCAAAACAAGCTATCTCGATGGTATGATTTTCCAAGAGTGCACATCATGTTGAATATTACTCAAGTGCCTTAATGAATTTGCCCTCTGATTTATCGATATATGTTATGCCGATAATTGAAATTTTACAATTTTAAACAAATGAGCCATCCACCTTGAATATTAGTGATCTCAACTATCCCACAGGGTCTGATACATACTAGAAAACAATCTTAGATTATACCATAATGACTTTCTTTTCTGATTAAATGCTTCCATACCGAGTTCCTTGTGCAGTCTATACTTAATGCATGCCCTTAGTGTACCCAAGCGATACCTTGACATTCCTGAAATAGTTGATCCTTAGAGAACTTTACTTGTGCTAATAAATTTCTTGCACCAAACCGGCAACAAATGCTCATATGATAAAAGAAAAGGCCTCCATATAGCACAAAATATTTTGTAAAAATATGTGCTAACAAATCACCTACCTTATATTTCTTAACTAACCTATCCCGAAGAGTTATAATGCACTCCATGCATGTTGGGAGATAAGTTCAATATTACCACTTACCAATATGAGTAGATAGACAGTTGAACTCACTTTGTCAATATTCGATGGGAGTGGATCTTTGTTGCTCATTCTGCTTCTGGCATTGTACTAGCATGGCTTTTCTGAAATTGAGTAGATACATCTTCAACTAGACATATGACCTGGTAGACTTCCCATATTTCTTCCTTGCTATCTTGAGGTAGCACACTTTCTGTCAAACTTCTCTTAATTTAGTGACAACAACTTCATCTGGTGGGAGTCATCCTGGTTGACATCAAACTTTCATACTGATTGCTTGCACATTCTTCATTAGTCCAACCATGCTTTCTTACCGGTCACATGCTTACTAGTTGTCAACAACACACTGCCAACACATCACTCACCAATTGACATTCATTACTCACTGGTTGATAATCTCTACTGATAACATGCTATACATGTTGACATCAATGACAACACAATGCCAACACCCTTTTCCTCTAAAGCTATTAGAATAGGTATATAAGTAGGATTTGAAGTGTTGGGTTGGTTCAACACTTGCACCTTGGTCAAAAAAGAATTTGGCCTTATCCAAAGATTCAACTGATAGTTCTGATACTTAATATAAGTACAGATCCAATAGCCAACAAGATGAGAGGGGGGGGGGTGAATCATACAAACTTAATCATCAATGAAAACATCAGATTCAACCTCGGTAACATATATCAGTCATAGAATAAAACTGTCAAACATGCAAACTCAAAAGCATATGAACTATATAAACCTCATAACACCAGATTTAACGTGGAAACCCAAATAGGGAAAAACCACTGTGGGATTTCGGACCCACTAAGAAATATACTCTTCTAGAGTATGCTCGGTTAAAAGCCAATCCTGTTAAAGATTACAAAACACATTGCTAGATGTGACCCGGTTAAGGGATTTCCCTCATATCTATTAGGATCTTCACTTTGTTAGAAGTGACCTTGTCAAAGGATTTCAAACACTCATTTAGAATGTCACCTTGTTAGAGGATTTACTTATAAGACTATTAAGTCCACTTGGTTAAGAGATTTTATGTTACTTTCACAAGCTAACAGGTAATACAATCTATCTGCAACTTTACATCTAAAATGCTAAAGCAGATTCTTATTTGTTCAATCACAATCTAGATATAGAACAAATCTTGTCTATCTACTGGGCATCAATACTCTGTTATTCCAACAGGTCTTCAAGCTTCTGTGCTCGGTGATCACTATGTAGCATCCCTGTGCATACACTTGCCCGCATACACTATTTATCAACAGTTCCTTATTTATAAACAATCATCTAACCGCTTAATCTCCTTGGTCACATTTTCCATGATCAATCATAGCCATTAGATCTTCAATCTTGTCCAGGTTCATTGTATCTTATGATCTAAAAAATGTTTTACCCTACCTCAGAACTTGCACAATCATCTTGGAACTTGTGTTAGGGTAATGCGGTTCAATCTGAGCTGTAGATCTTCTTGCCAACTTTCCATTGCCTTAGATTTGTTAACAAACTTCTTCCACGGCTTGCCAATCATTGATCCACTCCAACTCATCAGCTTCTTTCATTAAATATCACATGTAAACATTTTAATGCATTCTGTTATAGCTCGGTTACAACTTGGTGAATACTAAACTTTACTCGGTAGACATTCTGTCTTCATTAACCGACTACGATAACCTTAGGGTTTACCGACTAGGTTCCTTAGGGTTTACCGACTAGGTCCTTTGGCTGATAACATAGTGTAGTATTAACCTTTACATTTTACAACATATGTATGATGTTAAAACAATCTAAAACATCAAGATCTCATCATTGTCTGACTCGGTAGAGCTGCCCATTGAATAACTTGTCCCTTTATTCATCATATTCTTTCCTGTGTCTTTACCGACTTCTTTATGATCTTCATATCATATTTCTTAAGATATGGCAACATCATACTGAATTAGAAAATCAATTTCTTGACATCAATGAAAAAATAATAATATCAAGACAGTAAAACATATTTAATCAGTTATGTCCATAATCATCAACAACCTTCTCAATATCCTTGTTATATTGCCAACAATCTCCCCCTTTGGCATTGATGGCAAAACCAATTGATTTGATCATTAAGAATTCAGATTGCTGTGAATCTGAAATGATGAAATGCTCTCCCCCATACATCAGACTTCTCTCAATCTTCTCAGGTCTTCTCCTCCTTTAGTCTTCTCCCCCTTTGGTAGGTCTTCTCCCCCTTGGGTAGTCTTCTCCCCCTTTGACAACAATGCCAAAAAAAAAAGAATGAAAACATAAGTTGTTTATGTAGGAAGTTATTCCCTGCTGGTGTGTATCAACTGAGTCTTGGTCAGCACATTTGTTTACAATTCCTATTCCCTATATCATTGTCTGTATTATCTCAATATTGTTCCAGTACACTTTCAGAAAAGCATTCTTAAAGTGTAACACTCCAGCATCAGCTCCCTAAAAGATATTCAATAGATTCATCGAAGTGATGCTTTCACCGAACTCGGTCAGTGAGTAGAAGATAGGGGTAGGACCCCTAACTTACTTCTGAGATATTCAAAAATATTCTTTGGTAGTGGCTTGGTGAAGATATCAGCTATTTGTTCCTTTGTGTTAACATATTCCTACACCACTCTCTTTTCATGAGCTTCTTCTCTAAGATAATGATATTTGATAGATATGTGCTTTGTCTTAGAGTGCATAACAGGGTTCTTTGAAATATTAATGGCACTAGTATTATCACAGAATATAGTTACTGGCTCGGTAACTTTCTCATTTATACCTTCCAACAATTGTTTGATCCATGCAATGTTGGTACAATTCAGTGCTGCAGCAACATATTCAGCTTTGGTCGTTGACTGAGAAACACATCCTTGTTTCTTGCTAAGCCAACTCACTAGTCTTTCTCCTAAGAAGAAAGCTCCTCCACTTGTGCTTTTCCTGTCATCAATGTTGCCTGCCCAATCAGCATCAGTATAGACTTTCAAATCAAAATCATTTCCTTTCTGATATACTAAGCCATAATCTTCAGTGCCTTTCAAGTATCTGAAAATTCTTTTGATTGTTGTCATGTGTATTTCCTTAGGATCTGCAGAGAATCTTGCAACAATACCAACTGCATGTGCTATATCAGGCCTACTGTGAACAACATATTGTAGTTTTCCAATCATGGATCGGTAAAGTGTCTCATCAATAGATGCAGATTCATCATTCTTTGATAGTTTGCAGTTTGTAGTCATAGGAGTACTTACTAGCTTTGAATCCTCCATTCCAAATTTCTTCAAGATTTCCTTTATATATTTGGATTGAGTAATGAAAATTTCATTTTTCATTTGCAATATCTGTAAGCCTATAAAATACTTTATCTCATCGATTAATGACATCTCAAATTCTTTGCTCATTTCATTACCAAAGTTTTTGCATAAAGAGTCATTTCCACAAAATATAATATCATCAACAAATATGGCTGAGATTAGTATTCCATTTTCATCATTCTTCATGTACTTGTTACTATTCTCACTTGTCCTTATAAAACCAATCTTAATCAAATAAGAGTGCATTCTTTCATACCATGCTCTAGGTGCTTGTTTCAGACCATATAAAGCTTTGTTCAATTTACATACCTGATCTTTATTATTGTCTTCAACAAATCCTTCAGGTTGTTCAATGAAAACTTCTTCTTCTAATATTCCATTCAGAAATGTAGATTTGACATCCATTTGATATACCTTGAAGTTTTTGAAAGCAGCATATGCCAACAATGTTCTAACTCCTTCAAGTCTGGCAACAGGTGCAAAAGTTTCACCATAATCAATTCCTTCTTCTTGGGCATAACCTTTGCAAACCAATCTTGCTTTGTTCCAAATGACCTCTCCTTTCTCATTTATCCTGTTTCTAAAGATCCACTTTGTACCAATTACATTTTTGTCCTTAGGTCTTGGGACTAGTGTCCATGTGTCATTCTTCTTGATTTGATCAATCTCTTCAGTCATAGCATTTATCCAATCTTCACTGTTCAATGCCTCTTTTATTATTCTTGGTTCAAATTCAGATATTAAACATGTGTTTTGTCTCAGTTTGTTCCTTGTCATCACTAGATCATCCTTATCTCCTATAATCTGACTTGGTGCATGATGTCTTCTGACATATTTGGCTAATACAGGCTCGGTAGGCTCTGTATGATCCTCTTCATCACTCAGTAACTGGATATCTTCCTCATTTCCTTCAATAGTTATCTCGGTAGGACTTTTCGGTTGCACATAGACAAATTCATCATAGTCTTCTGGTTCTTTGGAATTCCTATCATCAGTTCTTTATGCAAATTCATCAATTTTCACATTTGCACTTTCTACTATTTTGTTAGATGATTTGATCAGACATTTAAATGCTTTGCTTCTAGAGGAATATCCTAGAAATGTTCCTTCTTCACTTTTCTGATCAAACTTGCCATTTCTATCATCTTTGTGAACATAGCATTTTCTTCCAAAGATATTAAAATAACTTATATTAGGTTTCTTGCCATACCAAATTTCATAAGGTGTCTTCAAAGTACCTTTCTTCAATTGAACTCAGTTGAAGGTGTAAACAACTATGCTTATTGCTTCTCTCCAAAATGTTTGTGGAACCTTTTTCTCAATCATCAGTGTTCTAGCACAATCCACAATAGATCTGTTTCTTCTTTCAGCTATTCCATTCTGCTGTGGAGTCCTCGGTGCAGAGACTTGTCTTTTAATACCATGATCATTGCAAAATAGGTTGAACTCATCAGATGTGAACTCTCCTCCTTTATCTGATCTAAGACATTTCAGTTGTCCTCATGTTTCATTTTCAACTCTAGCCTTGTACCATTTAAACATTTGAAAAGCTTTTGATTTTTCTTTTAAAAGCATTACTGACATCATCCTTGAATAATCATCCATAAATAATATGAAATACTTATCTCCATAATAACTTTGAACTTTCATAGGACCACAAAGATCAGTGTGCACAAGATCTAAAATTCCCTTAGAAGTGTAGGACTTACTTGTAAAGCTAGATCTTGTCATCTTGCCCATTTGGCATTCTCGGCATATAGCATTCTCAAGTTTTTCAAGACTTGGTAGACCTCTTACTCTGTGCTTCTTACTTATCTTGATCAGACTATCAAAATTAACATGACAAAACCTTTTATGCCATAACCAGGTGTTATCAATCTTTGCATGCAAGCACTTGTTGTGAGTAGAGTCAAGGTGAAATGTATTACCTTTTGTTTGTGTCCTGGTAGCAGCTAACTTTCCATTTCTGTCATGAACTTTGACAATTCCTTTCTGAAATTCTATTTGGTAACCTGTGTTGTTTAGCTGTGCTACATTCAACAAATTATATTTCAAACCTTCAACCCAATAAACATCATTGCATCTTGCTTTATCAAGAAGTGTTATGGATCCTTTACCTCTTACTGGACATGGTACATCATTACCAAATCTAACATAGCCTCCATCATAATCTTCTAACATAACAAACTTGTGTTTATCTCCTGTCATATGATGTGAGCATCCACTATCTATAATCCAAGAATCATTAGTGTTTATGTGAGATATTAGGGATTTTTCTTCATACCTTTCTTCATCTAATCCATCCTTGATAGCCACATAAACAACTTCCTCTGTATCAGTCTCATCTGATTTATCATCTTTAGATTCCTCATCAACAATTAAGCAGGTCTTTCTGTCTCTTCTTCTGAAGTCTCGGTGACCTCTGTAATGATTATCTTTTTGTATGTCATCTCGGTAATCTCTCTTTTCAGTGAAATCTTTGTCAGGACAGTTAGAAGCCATATGTCCAATCTTATCACAATTGAAACATTTCAAGGGTAGTTTTCCCTTATACTTACCTTTGCCTCTTGGTAACCTTTTGGCCAATAGTGCTTCAAACTCTTCTTTCTTTTTTATTTCTTCATACAGTTTGTGTACCTCCTCCATGTTCTTCCAAAATCTTTCACTTGCTCCACTATGATCTCCTCCAGAGTACTTATACTTTCTTTCATTGTAATCATTAGATTCATTCAAATGAAAAGAACTAAATGCAGATTCAACTTTATTTACCGATGACCCATTGTTATCAAAATTACTTAACTCAAATGCATGTAGCTTACCAATAGTAGCATCCAAGGAAACTTGCATATTAGGTATAGACCTTAATTCATTGATTGCAGAGACTCGGATTGCATAAGCAGGTAGAAGGGTTCTTAACAACTTACTTGTCACATCCTTTTCTTCAATAATTCCTCCCACTCCCTTGATTTGGTTTACAATCTCCTTTAGTCTTGTACTGTACTGGGTTATGTTCTCACCTTCATTCATCCTCATAGATTCAAGTTGTCCTCTTAGACTATCAACTTTTGCTCTTTGAACATGTTAATCTCCTCCATATATAGATATGAGCTTAGTCCACATAGCCTTCACATCATTGCAGCCTTCTAGATCATTAAACTCATAATCGGTCAATGCAAATGTTATTTCAATCATTGCTTGAATGTGTTCTTGCTTTTCCTTTATCTCTTCCATAGTTAATGGATAGGTGCTCGGTGTAACAAAATCATTCTCCAGATAGTATATATCATATTCTCCAACTCCTGATAGATGTAGCTTCATTCTTTTTTGCCATGTAGAGAAACTTGACTTATTCAGCTTGGGTGCATCCCTCTTATACATCTTTGGATCTTTAACTCAAGTGCCTTTAAACTTTCCTTTAGGAGTTCAAAGCTCTGATACCAATTTGTAGTTCTGATACTTAATATAAGTACAGATCCAATAGCCAACAAGATGAGAGGGGGGGGTGAATCATACAAACTTAATCATCAATGAAAACATCAGATTCAACCTTGGTAACACATATCAGTCATAGAATAAAATTGTCAAACATGCAAACTCAAAAGCATATGAACTATATAAACCTCATAACACCAGATTTAACGTGGAAACCTAAATAGGGAAAAACCACTGTGGGATTTCAGACCCACTAAGAAATATACTCTTCTAGAGTATGCTTAGTTAAAAGCCAATCCTGTTAAAGATTACAAAACACATTGCTAGATGTGACCCGGTTAAGGGATTTCCCTCAGATTTGTTAGGATCTTCACTTTGTTAGAAGTGACCTTGTCAAAGGATTTCAAACACTCATTTAGAATGTCACTTTGTTAGAGGATTTACTTATAAGACTGTTAAGTCCACTCGGTTAAGAGATTTTCTGTTACTTTCACAAGCTAACAGTAATACAATCTACCTGCAACTTTACATCTAAAATGCTAAAGCAGATTCTTATTTGTTCAATCACAATCTAGACATAGAACTAATCATGTCTATCTGCTAGGCATCAATACTCTGTTATTCCAACAGGTCTTCAAGCTTTTGTGCTCAGTGATCACTATGTAGCATCCCTATGCATACACTTGCCTGCATACACTGTTTATCAACAGTTCCTTATTTATAAACAAGCATCTAACTGCTTAATCTCCTTGGTCACATTTCCCATGATCAATCATAGCCATCAGATCTTCAATCTTGTCCAGGTTCATTGTATCTTACGATCTGAAAAATGTTTTACCCTACCTCAGAACTTGCACAATCATCTTGGAACTTGTGTTAGGGTAATCTGAGCTGTAGATCTTCTTGCCAACTTTCCATTGCCTTAGATTTGTTAACAAACTTCTTCCACGGCTTACCAATCATTGATCCGCTCCAGCTCATTAGCTTCTTTCATTAAATATCACATGTAAACATTTTAATGCATTTTGTTATAGCTCGGTTGCAACTCGGTGAATACTAAAGTTTACTCGGTAGACATTCTGTCTTCATTGACTGAGTGCGATAACCTTAGGGTTTACTGACTAGGTCCTTTGGCTGATAACATAGTGTAGTATTAACCTTTACATTTTACAACATATGTATGATGTTAAAACAATCTAAAACATCAAGATCTCATCATTGTCTAACTCGATAGAGTTGCCCATTGAATAACTTATCCCTTTATTCATCATATTCTTTCCTGTGTCTTTACCGACTTCTTATGATCTTCATATCATATTTCTTAAGATATGACAACATCATACTGAATTAGAAAATCAATTTCTTGACATCAATGACAAAATAATAATATCAAGACAGTAAAACATCTTTAATGAGCTATGTCCATAATCATCAACAACCTTCTCAATATCCTTGTTATATTGCCAACATCAACCACCTACAAAATGTCCCACACTTTAGGGTTGTTTCCATATTTCACAAGGTTTCTCGGTTGATAGCATAGGAAGGGTGCAATTTTTTGTGATAATATGATGCCGAAACTTTTGGGCAAAAACGCAACAACAATTTTTTTTAATAATGCTAAATTACTACTGATCTATGTTCAATAAGATGTGATAGTTCAATTAGTTACCCTAAAAAGATATCCTAAATGTCAATTCAAATGGGACTCTAATGCGAGCGATAAATTATTTTATTTAACTAGGAGGCTTAGAACTTTTCCCAAGCTCCTAAGCGATTTAATAATCAAATTAATTAAATTTTATCTAGTGTTGAAAGCCATCCAATTTATCTTAAATGTAATTCCTAATAAATTATATTTTAATTACTTAACCTTTACTAATAATTCCCATTAATTAAAGCTGAATAAAATATTCCTATAAAGTCAACACATCTTTAATAATTAATTAATTCACCCAATTGTAATCTTCAATTTTGATTATATTTAGTGTTAATATTATTTCCTTACATTATTTAAATAATTCTATAATCTAATAAATTATTATCAATACAAATCCTTGTATTAATATTAATTGATAGAACAAATGTATTATATAACCAAAAACGTCATTAAAGTATTTAAGTCATTAAAAATGTTTCTTATTAAATATATCTTTCATTATTGAAAACTAATCCCCCTTATAATTTAATTACTTATTTACATCACCAACAATTAAAATACCCCTTAATTTCTCCTGACTGACTTTCTAAGTATAGCTACTCCCTTGGTTCTATTATCAAAATCGGTTCAGACCATTTCCCCATCTCCTTTTCTGCCAACTCTTTTTCGGCAAAGAGAAACTTCCCCTTCAGATTTGAAAAAGCTTGGCTCTTCCATCCTTCTCTGGAAGCCTGCATTGCTGAATGGTGGAACTCTGAAGTGGAGGGTAAGGCTCTTTTTAGAATTGCTAAAAAGCTCAACATCATAAAAGCCAAAATTAAAACCTAGAACAAAGAGATTTTTGGGGACATATTCAAGATCAAAACTCAAGTCAAAGCTGAATTAAAGTATGTTCAGGATAGAATCCAAGATGTGGGGTTGACCGAAGATCTTAGGATGGCTGAAAATGATCTTTTATCTAAATACCACTCCATCATTTCTAATGAAGAGACTTTTTGGAGACAAATATCTAGAGCCTTGTTCCTGAAGGAAGGAGATAAAAACACCCGCTTCTTTCACTTAGTCGCTCTTAAGCACAGGGCAGCCAACAGAATATCCAGACAAATTTGCAAAAAGGGTGTCCTAATAGAGGATTGCAACGTCAAGAAGGAAGCTCTCGAGCATTTCAGTACCTTATTGGGTGAAGTGGATAACCTGGATTACAGTAAGTAAAATACCCTTTTACAAGCTATCCCTTCTATCCTGTCAGAAGCTGACAATCACCTCTTATCCCGTATTCCTTCAAATCCTGAAATCAGAAAGGCGGTGTTCTCCTTTCAAGGTGATAAATCCCCTGGCCCGGATGGCTTCCCCATGTTTTCCTTCCAAAAATTCTGGCACATAGTGGAGGCTGACATTTGCAATGGTGTTAAGGAATTCTTTGGCTCCAGAAGACTTCTTAAGGAACTGAACGCCACTTTCATTGTCCTTATCCCAAAGATCCCTGGAGCTAATTCTCTTAACAAGTTTAGACCCATCAGCTTGTGTAACTCTGTCTACAAGATCCTTTCCAAGGTTTTGACTTCCAGGCTGCTTGATGTTCTCCCAAGGATTATCTCTGTCCAACAGAATGGCTTTGTCCCTGGAAGACAGATTTTGGACTCTATTATCTCTGTTCATGAAAATATCCACTCCCTGAAAGTGGCGAGTAAACAGGGATTCTTCCTTAAGTTAGACATGGCTAAAGCTTTTGATAGAGTGAACTAGTAGTTTCTCCTTAGGATCATGAAATCGTTTGGTTTTGGCGACAAAGTTATCTAGCTCTATTCTCAACTCTTGGAAACTTCCTTCTCTATCATTATTGTTAATGGCTCCTTGTCTAGCTTCTTCAAAAGCTCCAAAGGTCTTAGACAGAGAGACCCCATCTCCCCTATCCTGTTTACCATTCTTGCTGAATGCCTGGGTAGATTCATCCTTAAAAATATGGAAGAAGGCAATCTTAAGGGTCTAAAACCTTCTTCATCCAATGTTGTTTGCACCCATGAACAATTCGTTGATGACTCTATCACCATGGGGGAAGCCACCATCTTGGAAGCTAAAAACATGAAAATCATTCTGAATACCTATGAATCTGCCTCTGGTCAAAAAATCAACTGGGATAAAAGCTCTCTGTTTTTCATCAACACCCCGACCCAAAGGCAAATTAGGATTGGTAGGATTCTTGGTTGTAACATATCTGAGATTCCTTCTACCTATTTGGGGCTTCCTCTTTGTCTCAATCCTGAGGATTCCTTCTGGAATAAGTTAATTGATAGACTCAACCTGAAACTCGCTGGCTAGAAAGGGGTTGTTCTTAGTCAAGCTGGTAAAGTCACTCTGCTCAAAGCCACTCTCCAAAATCTTCCTATGTATGCTCTTAGCTTGTTCAAAATCCCCTCAAAGTTTGCAGAACCTATTGAAAGAATCCAAAAAAAGTTCCTTTGGTCAGGTGTGGAAGTTAAAAATAGAATCCCCCTTATTGCCTAGAATAACATTTGTTCCCCTAAGGCCTCAGGTGGGCTGGGCTTAAGGAACATTAGTTCTATGAATAAAGCTTTATTAGCCAAGCAAATTTAGAGATTCAAAGGAGAGGAAAGAGAATGGAACTCTATTTGGAAAAAAAAAAATCTCTATATACAACCTTCTGAGGAAGAATTCTTTGACAACTCTTTCTCTGTTGATGGATCTGCCATTTGGAATGTAGTGCAATCTGCTAAAGGCTAGGCTGCTGGTGGCAGAACCTGGAACCTTGGGGATGGGAGGAAAATAAGATTTTGGGAAGATAGATGGATCCTGGATACACCTCTGGAGGAAATCCCTATCTTCAATAATTGGAAAGACAGTTTCAAATGTAGGTATAGTGAAATGGTAAGAGATTACTGGAGAAATGGGGACTGGATTGACTTTAGCCAGCAATGCCCAGATCTCAAGTTCCTTCAGATTCTCTTTCTGCTAAAATCCCTAGAGACAACAAAGATGACATTCTGATATGGGGGAAAACTCTGGATGGGAAATACTATGTTTCCTCTATTGTGGCTATTCAGAATGTCCCAGTGGAAGCTACTCCCATCTGGGCTAAAGTCTGGAATAAGAACTTAGTTCCCAAAGTCAACATCTTCTTTTGGATTTTCATCCAAAATAAGATATTAACCCTGGATAATCTTCAAAAAAGAGGCATTATTTTTCCAAATAGGTGTTCTCTTTGTTGCAGGGAAGAAGAGACAGCTTGCCATATTCTCAATCAATGCTCTTTTAGCCAGGACATCTGGAAAATCATCCTTTCCAGGTGGAACCTGAGCTGGGTCTTCCTGAACTCTCTTGGTGACACTTGGCTTCAATGGCATTGTCCTAACTCTATTCCTAAAATTGTGGAGACCTGGAGACTTACTCTGCCGATTGTTATCTGGAATATATGGAAAGAGCGCAACAACAAGATTTTCAGAGATAAAAGGGCTATTCCTGAAGTGGTTGCAGATAAAATCTTTAGGAGTATTTTTGAATGCCTCTATGGTACTAATCAGGGACTTGCTACTAAAGATGAGTTCAAAGACAGATGGAATCTTTCTATTACCACTACTAGTAAGGAGAAAGGTAGAGAAGGTCTTGTCTGGTGCTTCCCCCCGCAGGGATGGATTAAGGCTAACTTCAACGGGGCTTCTAAAGGAAATCCGGGTAAAGCTAGATATGGGGGCATTATAAGGAATTTTGCTAGAAGTTGTCTTAAGGCGGTGGCTAGTCCTCTGGGGAATCAAACTAGCCATTTTGCTAAAGCCTCCGTTGCCTTGCATACTTTAATTATAGCCAAAAATCTCAATTATGATAAAATATGGCTTGAGGGGGATTCACTTAATATTATTAAGTGCTTAAAGGGGGAATCAGAGCCTTCTTGGTCTATTGAGAATATCATCATGAAAGCTAGAGAGATCATTGCCAGTTTCAAAGAAATTATTATACAACATGCCTTCAGAGAGCAAAATAGTGTTGCTGATTGTTTAGCGAATACTGGAGTTAACTTTGACGCTCAAATGATTTGGCACGAGGATGATCTCAATTTAAATATTAAAGAGATACTCAGAAAGGACCGTTATATGGGGAGAGAAGGACAGTTAAATCATGACAAGTAAAAAGAATCATTTACGCCTTGCTGGAAAGGCCATCATTACCTGGCATTGCGGCAGATCTCCTACTATCTCCAATAAATTGCTGCACGCTTTGTGGGTTACTCAGTGTGATAATTTGAGTAGCATTGGGAAAGAAGGTCTGAATTTGCAGAGAAACAGAGCAGATAGCCTGCATTCGAAAATGGGAGGAGATCTAAGACGCGAAGAACCTGACAACACATCGACCTGGAAAGAAATGCCTAAAGTCTAGGCGAAGCTGGAGAAGGGCTCTCTCATCAGCTTCATGGAAAAGCTTGAGGACTATGACAAAGGTAGGGTTAACTTAGTCATTTCCAAGATTTCTGAAAACTAGTCTAATGGCTCTTTTAAACTTTACGGAGTTAAATTTAAGCTGGACGCTGGGCTTATTTCAATTGTGACTGGAATGCCCCACACCGAGCTTAACTTCTTTCAAGACCTCAAGGTCTCCAACAATGCAGTTACCCTGTTCCCGCGAAAAGAGAAAGAGCAGGCCAAAATAGGCAAGGCTATCGGGGGCTACTATGATGCTGCAAACATCAAGAAGTTGTGGGGCTGGGTCCTGAACGCCATCATGGAGTATATAACGGTTGAAGGTTGTTTCTCCAGGGCCCACACCTACCACTTCGTGCTCTTAAACCATTTCAGACACGACAAATAAGTGTATCTACCGTACTACCTTTTTTGATCCCTTTCCAGGTCCCTAAACAAGCACAGGACTAACCCTTCCAGCCTGATTCTCCACTGCGGGCTCCTGCTGCTCATCTATGAGCATTGCAAAACCCTTGCTTTGTAAGAAAATAAGCGGATTTCTGCTTCCCTAGGCAAAAGGAGGATGGAAGAGGGAGATACTAGTAAGGAGAAGGTGTCATCCCACAAGAAAAGGAAAAGTGCCCTTGGGTTGGAAACTGAGGACATTGTCAAGGAAAGCAGTGGTATGGAGACGAACGACTCTAACGGTGAAGACAGCTAGAAAGAAGAGGAGTTGGGCAACGAGGAAGAAAGTGGAGATTTCGAGCCTGGTCAAGATAGCCCTATTCTAAGTGATCACCCTGGTAAGGACAATAGCCATCTGATGGAAGAAACTGCTCCCAAGGATAATGAGGAAACTAAAGTTAATTCTGAGAAGGAAACAAACAAAGGCTCTAAGAAGAACTCGACTGAGGAAAGGGGTAGCAAGGACAAGGAAAGTGCTGGTGAGGGGCTTATCCTGAATAATCTCAGGAAGCTCTCAGAGGCTAGAATGGATTTCGACAGATGGACCTACGAAACCCTAAAAAACTTGGAGAAGAAAGGGATAAATTCAGATAATAAGAGGGAGGATGAAAATAGAGAGCATATTAATTGGAAGCAGGAAATGGAGAATAAGGTAAAATCGCTGGAAGAGGGAAAGGAAGCGATAACAAATCTGATGGGAGTTATCCCAAGTATCCTCTCTGCTATCACCAAAAACCTGGAGGACATTGCCAAGGTCTTTGACCATACTCCTAAACCAGTTGTGGATCTTGACTTGGAGGAGGAGACCATCCAGACTGAAAGTGGTGACACTACCCCGGCGGGCGGGACTGCGAAGAGAACCAGGGCCAGTATCAAGAAAGCTATGGCTGTTGCTGCTAAGGACCCACCCAACTTCAAAGAAAACATCAAAGAGCTGCAAGAATTTAGTAGCACCCTGGCTAAAGCCCTAGAAAAAATATGATTCCTGGATGGCTTGCTGGCTTTTCGGGGCTTTTGTGGGTTTTCTTCAGTTTTCCGCTGGTTTTTTCTTTTTAGTTCTATTCCTCTCTGTTTCTCGTAGCTTTGTTGTTTAAGTCTTGCTTGTAAAGGGTTTTGGGGCCCCTTCAAAACCTTTTTTTTGATTAATCAAAAACAATTAAAATACCCGAGTTAAGTTAAAACTCTCTTAAACATTACAATCCATTATATCCTCCATTATTTTATTTACCCCTTACAAAATAAGGCATCCATCTAATTATTTTCCATTAAAAATTTCCCTTTTAAAATAAATATCCTTTTGAAAACAAATTCCATCTTAGATTAAAATGGACCCTAAAAGTATTTATAAAACTACTTTATTTCAAATCGGGTTTTTACCCCTCTTTAACTTTATTTTAATATTAAGACCCTTTTTATATTCTACCCTTTATGGGTTAACCCTATTTAGGGTTTTCTCTCTTCTTTTTTTATAAACATATCTATCTTCTTCTATGAGCTTCTTAGCAAGCCCTAACCCTAAGTCGGCGATGGGAAGGACATCAGGCGTGTAGTTAAGAAGAGGCGAAGGAAGTGCCAAACACGGGTGGTGGGATTGACAAAGACGGGGTGACGAAGTGGATAACGCAATGGTGAAGATGAGGGGAGGGGTGGCGACCATCATGGCGGCCACCACCCATAGTGCTAGGGAACCCCTTGTGCCTATGAGGATGCCCCACACACCCCCACCCGCTGCAGGGGAGTAACTCGTGACTATGGGTGGCCATGGCCCCCACAGATCGCCCCCTCCCCCCCCCAAAATAGTTAAATAGTTAATATTTTTTTTATTAAAATTTATTTTTAAACAAGTTTTTAATTTGGCTCAAATATATATATATATATATATTTGTGTGTGTGTGTGTGTGTGTATTCTTTGAGCAAAGTACATTTTCCAGTTTATAGTATAAATCAACAATATTTAAAATTGTTATATATATATATATCTCTGTGTGTGTGTGTATAGAGAGGTGAACCCATTGTGTTAGAACGAGTTTATTTTCAGCAACATTATTTATTTACATGTAATGTATTTAATGATATATATATTCAGAGATGATCTCACTATATATTTCTTCCAAGACTAGTTTATTAACAACACTTTCATTTCTTTAGATGTACAATGAAAAAATATGTATATATATATATATACATATATGTACACATATGTATACATATGTATATATGTATATATATACATATATGTATATATATATTTACATACATATATGTATATATATATTTACATACATATATGTATATATATATGTATATATGTACATATATATGTATATATGTAGGTGTGTATATTTTCATGAAAATATACACTCACTATGTAAACACAGTGACTTCTTTCTTATTTTTTCAGATTAGTGTATTTTAATAGCATTGATTTTTTATTAACCATAAATATATATCGTACAGATAAATGAATAACACATGATTCAATATGAAGTTCTTTTCTATATCTACATTATGATTTAAAAATTCCTTACTACTAATAGATTTATAACTAGCTTTTTTAATCAAGAAGAGAGTTAAATCAACAAATGAAGGGCAAATATATCTATATAAAACTGCATGTTTAGATTCAATACTAATTAGATTTAGACAACAACTGAAATAAGAGATAAATCTGTAGTTTAACAAAAAGTTTTGCTTCTCATTTATTTTCTTCATTAGATATTACAACTAAAATATTGTTAGGAATCGGGAAGCACAACTGAGAGGGGAGGGGGGTGAATGAGTTGTCAATAAATTGCAACCCAAAACAAATTATTCCAGCTTAAAACTCAGTGCTGGTAAAATAGATTAACAGTTATAGTATTACCAGTACAACTTAATGCATGAAATAGAAAGAGAAACAACATCCACAACACATGACACATATATTTTGACATGGAAACCCAGTAAGGGGAAAAACCACAATGGCAAACCTTACCCATAATTAGATGATATTACTACCGATATTAAGTGAATACAATAATGAGGTTTGCACATGCAGAAAGGCCAACCGCCTAGAGTTCACTACTCAATCACAAAATTAGGAGTCACATTGACTACACAGTTGGATGGTTAAATCCAATAACAATGTACTACTTCAATTTAGCATCTTCAATGCCAGATTTAGTACCGGTTTAAGCTCTACGCAGGAGGACCAAACACCTTCATAACCTTTAACAACCTTCCTTCAACCTTCAGATGATATCTGTGTGATTCGCACAAGGATCTGCTTGTTTTCTCTCTTCACAATGATCTTCAATATTCGCACATCCTCACACATCTTCCAAATAAGATCTTACAATTATTTATACAAAAACCTAAGACCTAATCATTAGGTCTACTCCCAAAAGATATTACATTTAAATCAATTATAAAATAAGTCTTGGTGCAATACAATATGTCAGCCTCAATACATTTACACATTATCCAATCAATAAATCCTTTCCAAATCATGGCGTGTTGATCTGGAACATGTTTTCCTATACCATTTCATAACTTGGACCTATCTGCCGGTTAAGGCAAATATGTGAACCTGATCAGACCAATATGCAAAACGCCAAATGCAAACATCCAATCCATGTCTTCGACATAACCAAATGATCTCCAGATGATAACAAGTCATCATCAACTTCCTGAGCTACCGGTGAAACATATTGTAGTACCCCAGCCCTAATCAATTTCTAATATTGGTTTGACTTTGGTTAGTTATCTTATTATAGCGTTATAGTCAGTTGCTATGATTTTAGTGCATAATTGTTAATGTGGTTTTCGCTCTAGTTTGTATGCAATTTGATTAATTCTCCTATTTCGTGTTATTATCTTGGGTTAATGCTTTCATTAAATTTATATATGTATGCATGTATGACTCTTGGATGCAGGAGATTTTAGGTATAGTGCCGCATGGGTGCGAAGTTCGTCTCCACCCAAAATTGGAGGTTTGAGTGTACCTCTTTAATCCTTAGAGTTGGATTAGGTGGTCGGGAGTTCTCATTTGACCATAGTCGTGCTCAAGTGAGCATCGTTAGTCGTCGTTGGTTTACCCTTTGGTTGGGTTTGCGGGTCGTCTGTTTGATTGATTTTCTTGGGTTGTGTGTTTGGTGTGTATGGTTAAATTGAGCAATTAGTCCTTAGTATTTAATTTGATTAAATATGTGTGCTTACGCATTAGTTTATTTGGGGACTAAATTAAATAGGCTCCCTTTTCGTGTGATTAATCGTTATTTGAATTGCTTGATTCAGTTTAGGAGCAAGTTCAATTAAACGGTTAATTATAAAATATTAAATCTATTTTGTTTATGCTTATGAAAGGAAAGTTTTGAATTTAATTGCAATAGAATTAATTGTATTCTGTTGGCTTTTTAAAATAGAAAGGTTAAATTCAGCTATGTGGAAAAATCAATTTTAAATTGAAAAGCAAGTTTAATTTGTCGATATAGTTAGAAAATAATGTTTTTTGGGATTTATTTTAAATAAAAAAAATTTAATTCCAAAAAATAAAAATTTTGGTCAAACTTCTCCCATTTAACCTAGACTTTTGGAAAATATTGGGAACTGAAATTTTTTGGAAAATATTTTGGGATGGAAAAATTTGGGGGTTTTGGGAGGAGAAAGAAATTTCTTGAGCTGGAGAATTGGGCTCTTCTTCAATCATGCCAGGATTGTTGAACCAGGTAGGCCTCTGGTTTAATTCATTGGCTTCTTTGTTTTAAAGAAATTGTTTTGGATTTTTGAAGAATTTGTTTGTGAAGATTGAAAAAGCTCATCTATTTGGGGAAAATGAAATAGTTGTAATTTTAATTTCAATCCAAACCCTTCTTGTTTGTTTCCATTACAAGTTTAGATTATGGTTGCTCTGATTGTTTTAAAATCAAAAATAAACTTGAGATTGGCTGTTGACAATGGAAATTTGTTAAAGTTCCAAATAAATGCTTTCAAATTCAAGATTTTATCAAGAAATCCGCTTGTGTTAGGATATATGGATGTTAATCAATCTTATTTTGTCAATATGATGTTGATTGGAAGAAATTTTCCCTTTCCTGGGTCTGAGTATTTTGAAATTGCAAATGGGAAAATACCCATGTTTGCTGAAAAAAAAAGAATAATAAAATAAAAATTTATTTCTTTTTAGTCTCTGCCGAGACTGTGTTTTTTTGGTTGGGAGCTGTTGTTTTTAACAGTGAATTAATTTTTATTTTTTTTAAAATAAAATAAATAAATAAAAATAGCATGCTCCCATTGGGTGGCAGCGCTCCCCAAGGGGTGTCGCGTGCTCCCTTTCGGTAGCAGCACTCCCCAAGGGTAGCGCCTGCTACCATTGGGTAGCAGCGCTACCAATGGGTAGCGCCTGCTACCTTTTGGTAGCAGCACTGCCTTGGGGCAGCGTGAGCTACCAAGGGGGGGGGAGAGTGGGTACCCTCCCCCCCATTCCTTTTTTTTCCTTTTCGTAAAAACAAAAATGTTTTAAAAAAATATATATATTTAATATTAAGTTAATATTATTAAATGTAAATCTTTTTAAAAAAATTAAGTTTTAATAAAGTTTAAATATGGCATTAAATTAATAAATTACAATTATTTTGTAATTGATTAATTGTATCAGTGGCAATATATATTAATTAATTTTCAAAATTGTAATTTATTATTAATGCATATTGTTGGGACTCATTAAAATTGAGTCAAAGTTTAGAGGCCCAATTCAAAATTTTGCTCTGTATGTCAGAAAAGTACCTGAATAGGTCAGTTTGAATGGCCTAGTTAGAGAGGGGGTAAATGGAGCTGGTTGATTTTCAGAGGGTAAGGCTCGGGATTCATGTCCCATACCTTTCATTTGGCCTATTCAGTGATGTGCAACTTTCAAAATTCAATTTGGATAAGTTTATGAGGTACCCAGTTTGAGGGGTGAGCTGGAAGTGCATTTTAGGCACAAATATAAATTTTATTGAGTAGCCTACTTTGAGCGATTACATCTTTTTCCCTGTTGATCATCATGGATAAATTCAAAGTGGATTCAATTCTATGCATAAAAGTGAGTTACCCTGCAAAATTTCAAGTCTTGATGAATCCATTTGCTCAGTTTTCAAAGCCGAATCCGTTTGCAGTTTGTGTGTTTTGGCAAGTCCCTATTTCGACAGCTAGTCGGAGCCCTGTTTCACATTAGTGTAAAAGATGCCTCAGTAAGAGTCATGTCAGAATGTTTGTTCTAGGCAAATGTTGGTATAAATGATGAGCTACGTTTCCAATTTCAAGCCTCTACCAATCCGTTTGATCCGTTTTCAAAAGAGCTCATTTTGCCATCAAATTCAGTTATCCGTACTTTCAGTGATATATCAGTTAATGTAGCCATTTTTGTGAGCGCGTCGTTTGCATCCTGTCAATCTGGTGATCGAACTAAGAATTCAAAGATTTAATATGTACTTTAAGGTACTATGTTCCGAATTTGAGGACCTACGGAGGTCGTTTGATATTTTTGAGAAAGGCGTCATGTGTTGCCAGGACATTGACTTCATCAGGTCCACAGTGTCGACAAAGCCAGTTAGGCATTTTCGAAAATTAATATCTCTTCGCTCGGGACTCGTCTTGAGAAACCGTTTGGTAGAATTCATCCTTGTATATCAGAGTACACGCCTGTCAGATGGCGAGCTCCAGAAAGGTGTTTTGATAGGTTTGAAAATTACGTCTTCGCGATTAAATGCGAAAATTGTGGCGTATTTGCCTGAAGGTTGTAAAATGCGGATTAATGATCCGAAAGCGATGCCGATCATTTCCAGAGGTATGTTTGAGGTCCGTGAAGCATTCTAGGGGTCAGTTGCATGAAAACGAGTTTTTTTTAGTCGGACCCACTTTGGGGTCCGACCTAGCTCATGCTTGTGCCGTATTAGTTTATTGGCGACTTTGTTCACTAAGAGGATTTTAGAATATCTAAATGTGGATTATAATCACGAGGCATGTCATAAGAGTTCAAGATGTTATTATGAACTTCAGGCAATTTCAAATTGGCGAGTTTTGATCCAAATCCTCCTTCAGCGACAGAGAAGAGACATTAAAAATGCAAATGCACTTGGCAGCCATGGTGTTGAGAAGACCATTTAAAAGTTTTAAACCAAATGCATTGGCATGTGGAAATTCATTAAACCTTTCAACCAAATGTAATTTGGGAGGTTGAAAGACAAATTCCACAACCTTCCCAGCATTCTCCTTGTTGTGTGTGATGTCTGGGAGTGCATTTTAAAACTCCAACCAATGCAATCAGCAGGTGTATCTCCAACATTTTCCCTTTGATGAAGAAAATGGTAAAGGCATGTTTGCCAGGCATAAATCCAATTCCAAAAACAATGCAAAGTCTCCCTACACAAATGAGAAAGGGGCAATTCAGAAACAATTAGCAGCAAATAGCAATTAGCTGGAGGAGAGGCAAATGAAAAGAATAGAAATATTTTCAATACAAATGAAATTTGGCAACCAATCTTGTTTCCTCCTTGTTGTACGTGGATGTTTGGAAGGCATTTAAAATTCAGCAAAAGCAACAGCAAGCCATAAACCCTCTTCACGTGGCAAATGCTGGGTTGGAGTTCAATAAATAACAACCATTGCAAACATTTAATGTTCTCCATGTGTGTGGCATGTGAAGACAACAGTTTGAAATAAAATTCAAAGTGCAAATCAAACAAAGAGACCCCCCCAGTGATGGTTTATTCACAGCAAACACCAATGCAATTTCCATTGGCATATTTGCCCAGATTAATGTAGTCTTCCCTGTGCGTGGCTGGAGAAGGGGCTGCAGGTTTAGATATGTTTGAAGAGAATGCAAACAACAACCAAGTGGTCTCACGTTTGGTCTTGGATTCATTTACTGTCATATCTGCCATTGTTAAAATTTCTATACTCATCCAAAATACTATCACGTTGCTCACCATTTTCACTCTATGTTTTATAATGCAGTGGGAACTTCAATCAAGATATTGAAGGAGCGTGGCTATGGTGTATTATGAACCAAGTTGGAGATTTGGCAGGTTTGAATGCCAATCTCATATTTCCCACGTTTTTCTTCATTCTTCTCTACTGGTAGTGATGCTTGGAAAGGGGCATTGAGGTGTTCAAGCTCAACCTTCTTTTGTGGAGGGTAAGATTTTAAAAATATAGCAATAGAATGCCCCTGTGCGTGGCATGGAGAATTAACAACAGTTCAAAAACCATAGCAAATGCATTTAGCAGGTGTAAATCCAATGTCTGCGACCTTGCTAGCATATTCCCTCCCTCACGTGCTGTTTGAAGATCAACACTTTCGATTAAATCTGGAAAATCGCCATAAAAACCCAAAGAAAAGCTCCAAAGTGCAGCTATAGGCAAAAATGAATTATCCCACATCGCCTGGGTATTGGAATTTTTAAATGTTTATAAGGAATAGCCTACAATAGTAATATGTCTAAGCCATAAAGGCTTTTGACGGATGGTGCTTGATGGCACCCAAGGTGGGACCATAGGCGAGCATGGATCCCGAGGCGATGGAGGAGGTGATTGGGCGGTGACCAGGTGGATCCCACGCAGGCATGCTTCCTGAGGCAGACGAACAAATTTTGTAGAGAAAGGTTGGCTTAACTAGTGAGCAGGTTTGAGATGGATCAACGGTACGCGCGACTTCACGAAGGCAAGATACACGCCTGTTAGAGCCTACGAAATGGCGAAACGAAAATGGCGAAAATGCAGCAGGTTAACCAGCGAGCATGTTAGATCAAGATCGATGGCCCGTGTGATTTCGCAGGCCAAAGATGCACGAACGTTAGAGCCTTCGAAATGGTGAAAGGAAAAACACGAAATGGCGAAGTCCAAGTGGCGTACACGTGGCAGGTGCGATCAGCGTCCAGCAGGCAGGCCCCGGTGAGGTGGCACAGACGTGGTGATGACATGGCGCTGAGGTGGTGTACACGTGGTGGCCAAGTGGCAGTGACAAAGCGGATGAGCAAGCGAACATGTGGCGGTGATGAGGTGTCGTCCTAGGTGGCACCCAGTGGACCCCATCAACCAATCAGATCCTGCCACGTGGCAAAAGGACCAAATGGAGGCAAAAAGCAAAATTAAAATGAGTAAATGATATAGTCTAAACTATATTAAATTTTGAAAAATTTAAATGATTGAGCACATTGAGGAATTAATTCGCCCAGGGTCTAAATTTTGGCCAAAATATAAAGTGTTATATGTTTTCGGAAAGCTCTCGTAGTGAGGAATCTGATTATGGGGTTAAATTTGACAAATGTGTGATATTTTGGAAGCATTTTGGCCGGGAGTAAAATTCAGTTAGAGAGAAGATATTTGATAATTTTAGTTGCAGATTTGATTTTCTTCCCTCCTCTTTTAATTCCCAATTCTTCTCAATTGGAAGGGTTCTAGAATTCTGTGAGGAAGTGCTCCAGTTTTCATGGCTTCCATTTTCTGAAATTCTTGACCCAAACATGTAAAGTTCTATGGATCTATTCAGGGTATAGAGGCTACATTGCAGGATGACAGATTGCTTTCTAGTTGTAGGTCTTACTTGTGTTAGGCATGAGTAAATTTCCCATGATATTGTCTCTGTGTATGCATTTAATTGTTTTGAATTGAATCCTCAAGGAGGCTTATAATTTGTCATCTCAAGGAGATTGCATGATTGTTTGTAGGCATTCTTCAATGAAGAGTTTAAATTCTATAATTAGTCATAAATAATGGAATGTGTCCCAGATCTGATAAGTTTATGAATGGATTGAGTAATGCATTAGTACAAGGTATTAATGCAGGGATATGTTGTAAGGAAAACCAATTTGCAGTTGTGATTAACATTTTGTAGTTCTGTGTGTGTGACTCTGTTGCCCAATGAACAAGGCACTGGTCTTTGACAGATTTGGGGATGGTTTCAGATCAACATTTTAAAAGACAAATGTATTTCCCTTTATGTGTAGGGGTGTGTTCTTTTCATTCCAAGCTTTGTTTTCATTTATGATTTATACATATCTAGCCAATCTGTAATGTGTTTCTAAATTTGGTGAGCTTGTAAAATGATCTATCTGCTTAGTGTTGATGCAGTTATGTGTTTGTAATTGTTGTATTCAAAGCATCAAAGGTATACCCACCTAGGTTTTGCAGAGCCTTAAGAGTAGAAGGATTCATATCCTTGTCATGTTGTCCAAGCCCTGATGTGTTTCATAGACTGAAATTGGCCATTTCATAGAAGGATTGCAGGTATACTTGGGTTATCACTTTTGGTGAACAACAAAAATGGCGACTCTGCTGGGGAGTAAATGAACTGTCAAGAGCCTCTGGTTAAGAAAGAATTAATTCATATAAGATTGAGATTATCCCATCCGAGTCACCACAATAGAAATGTCGACTCTGCTGGGGAAGCTGAATAGAAATTGCCTAATTTCATATCCAGTTAGTCAGTCCATTGCATATACACAGAGTTGAAAATGGTTTTATGGTGAAGAGAATAGTCCTTATTTTGGATCTACAAAATGATGTGTGTCTCATGTCATATTTTATGGAATAATAGTGAATGCATGGTTGAAAGTTGTGAGAAGTTCTTTCAGCTGTATGTGAATTTTTCCCCAATTCCTTATTGGGTGGCGACTCTGTGGTTCATACCAGTATTAAGACAGCCTAGAAGAGTGTTTATTGCAGTGAGATCGAAGGAGTAAAGAGAATTAAATAAGTGTTGAGTGGCGTTCTGCTGTTCAAAATATCCTCTGTGCAAGAGGTGGTGACTCTGATGTAAAAGACCGTGCTGAAAGTTGAAGTAAATCTCTAGATCTACAAGTTTTATACAACTGCAAATCTCCAGGTATTTTTTCAGAGGTTTCAAATGCAAAAGATCTCTTCTGAAAGTTTGAATGTGTAATGTCGTTTTCCCATTTAGTGAATAGCACTAGTCTAGAGGGAAAGAGAGAATCTCAAAATTGATTTGCATATCTATGCTGCTAAAATATTTAGTGTATGTTATCCTCCGTAGTATGCAAATGTGGAAGAACTTTATGTCATGCAAATGTGGAAGAACTTTATGTCAGGCAATGTTAATGAATAGATCAGTATGAGGATATGTGCTTGAAGTTTTTATCCAAAATTGTATAATCATTTGTGGGAGTAAAAAGGAAAATGAATGGTAAAGATTTTCAACCTTGTGTATTTCCACATAGAGCCATGCCTTTTGAAGTGTCACAACCATATAATAGGAGAAGTTTCATAATGAACCATTATGCTGCTCTAAATTTCACAGATATTCTGGGTTACCCAAATCCCATACCCACAGAAATCAGAAAGTATTTGCCTATATTCAGTGGGAAGAAATCAGAATCAGCATGTCAACATGTTAAAAGATTTTCAGATTTGATAGGAGAATTCAAAATTTGCCAAGAAGATGTATGCATGAAATTGTTTATTCAGTCATTAAAAGAGGATGCAAGAGACTGGTTCTCTTTTTTTCCAGTGAATTCTATTACCTCATGGGAAGAATTGGTTTCAGATTTCATGGATCAATTCGATGAGAAGGTGAGTGATTCTGACTTGTTGAAAGAATTCACCTATATACAAATCAGGGAAGATGAATTGGTACCCACATTTAACATCAGATTTTCACAAGCATTGACTAAAATTTCCAGAAAGTATAAGTTTGATGATATGGTATGTTTGGATTTATATGAGTTCTTTTAGTAAGAAGATGGGTTTCCTACTGAGAAACAAAGAACCTAAGACTTTGTATGAAGCTTTTAACATAGCTAGAGACATTGAAAACAATTTGAAATTTGGGATAGCCAAGAGATCTGTGTCTGCTGTAGTTTCTTATCAAAGCACCTTCAATGGTGAAATACCATGTGAAGCTGAGAAAATAATTCCTTGTTTAGGTGCATCAAGCTCTGCAGTTCCAAATGGCTTTTATGATGCATGTGTTTCAGATTTAAATGAGAGTCAAGAGCCTTTGCTGTTAATGCCGGTTGTCTCTCGCAGTAGTGATGAAATGATCAGTGGGAAGTGTTGTGAAAATGTTGATACAAAGATAGATATATACAAGGGATATGTACCATTTGATTTGTACGCCGGTTATGCTGATTATGTGACTGCCAGTTACCAAGTGAATCATGCATCTCTCCAGTTTAATATTAATGAAAATAATGATGGTGATGACCATCAATCTTTACATGCTGCTGATGTATTTGATGTTGAAATGCCAAATACAGAGGGATTACTAAGTGTTACTGTTTGTGCAAGCGAAAATGTACCATATGATGAAAATCAGAATTGTTTAGTGCAAACAATAGTTGATCCTCACTTAGATATTGATAATCTTAATTGTGTTGAGGATGAAGTAAATCTATTTTCAGATTTCACTTCTTGTAATCATGATGATGATCTTTCTATTTTGAAAGTTATACACAATGTTAATTCAGAAAATTGTGATGGTATGCATGATTGCAATGAAGATATAGCACACATGGATGGAGAAAATTTTACGAAATCTCAAATGGAACAACAAAGTGCAATGCAAGTCTAGAAGATTGCAGAACTTAAGAAAGCTCTTGAAGTTGTGGACAAGAAGGTTCAAATGTTGGAGAGCCTTCAAGGTGTTGATGAAGATCTTCTGAAATATAGTGAAGAGGATTCTTCAGAAAAGGACTATGAACTGAATGCTTGTACCTTTGATGAACATGCTGATCTAACAGATGGTTTTATGACAGAAAATTTTAGTGAACATGCTGAAAACTTATCTGATGAAGTAAATGGCAGCGATGTTCATGTTCATTCTTTGGCTGATGACGAGTGTTCAATTGGTGAAGAAGATCAGTTGTGGCATGATAAGTTTGATTGTCTTGATTTTTAGAATGATGGTCATGGAATAAAATCTCATGAATGTGAAACATGGAACACTGAGGATTGTTCCAACCAAGTTTCATTTTCTTCTTTGTCTGATGAAGATGATTATGAGGATCGAATGGATGGTGTCTTTAGCAATTTTACTAATGCTTTATTCAATGCTGATATAGATACGGACCAGCCACTTCAGTGTCATAATGTTCATAAGGGGGTTCTTCATTTTGTTTCTAACCCTTTGTATGAAGAAATAACTGATCAACCAAATGTTGTAAATGATGAACCAGTCCATAATACTGATGGAATTCTGAACAGCAATAGCATGGGTTGTAAAAAATTATTCCATGATGAAGGTAAGAGGCATGGGTTATGTGATGATCATTTAAAACCATGAATGAAAGTGTTTCAGGTGGATGTAAGCTTGAAAGAGAAAGAGTTAACTGAAGATTTGCTTCAGCCGGAGGTATGCATTCTTTTCCATGAATGGGATGTTGAGAATGCAGAGGTTTTCAGTTTGATAAGCAAGGATAGTATGAGGTGTGATCTGCATAGTGAAGTATCACATCCGGATTGTAATGTTCATGTTCCTTGTTTGCATCAGCTGGTTAGTAGTGTCCCTTATTCTATTGATTTAAATGATAATAAGGTATGTGCTAATGAGTTTTACAATATTGAAAATGAGTGTTTTATTTTTCAAGTTCAGCATGATGATGTCCTTGCAAATGGTAGAATTGATTGGGATAGTGAAGTGTATGGAAGCTTGTGGGAAAGCCTTTATGGTGAATTGTCTCATATTTTTACTTGTGTTGAAGTAGTGTGTGATTACAAAGGTCAGAATCAAACAAGAGGTAAGCACACTAGCTATTTCAGTAATGAGACAAAAGAGGTGGATTTTAAAAGCTATGCTCAGTTGTTATTGAAAAGTGCCTTTGTTTGGATCATGGTATCAAGAGATGAGAATCAGATTTTTGACAGAGGTAAATGTTTGTAAGCGGAGCAGTTATAAGTAGTTGTGAGCATGTTTGTATCTATTGTATAGTTGCTTTGCTTCAGTTGTGTGGTTTTCAATAAAGTGCCCTGGTGTTTGGTAGAATAAGGATGCCCTGTTTTTGAAATGAGATGAGAAGAGAAGAATGAAGGGAAGAATGATCCATTTTTGGGTGGTCTGCTTAACCATTGATTCTATGTTCTTGTGTTGATCTTGCAATCAACTATCCCCAGTCAGAGCCACTGTTGGGACTCATTAAAATTGAGTCAAAGTTTAGAGGCCCAATTCAAAATTTTGCTCTGTATGTCAGAAAAGTACTTGAATAAGTCAATTTGAATGGCCTAATTAGAGAGGGGGTAAATGGAGCCAGTTGATTTTCAGAGGATAAGGTTCGGGATTCATGTCCCACACCTTTCATTTGGCCTATTCAATGATGTGCAACTTTCAGAATTCAATTTGGATAAGTTTATGAGGTACCCAGTTTGAGGGGTGAGCTGGAAGTGCATTTTAAGCACAAATACAGATTTTATTGAGTAGCCTACTTTGAGCGATTACATATTTTGGCCTGTTGATCGTCATAGATAAATTCAAAGTGGATTCAATTCTATGCATAAAAGTGAGTTACCTTGCAAAATTTCAAGTCTTGACGAATCCATTTGCTCAGTTTTCAAAGCCGAATCCGTTTGCAGTTTGTGTGTTTTGGCAAGTCCCTGTTTCGACAGCTAGTCGGAGCCCTGTTTCGCATAAGTGTAAAAGTTGCCTTAGTAAGCGTCATGTCAAAATGTTTGTTCCAAGATAATTTTGGTATAAATGATGAGCTACATTTCAAATTTCAAGCCTCTACCAATCCGTTTGATCGGTTTTCAAAAGAGCTCATTTTGCCATCAAATTCAGTTATCCGTACTTTCAGTGATATATCAGTTAATGTAGCCATTTTTGTGAGCGCGTCGTTTGCATCCTGTCAGTTTGGTGATCAAACTAAGAATTCAAAGATTTAATATGTACTTTAAGGTACCTATGTTCCGAATTTGAGGACCTACGGAGGTCGTTTGATATTTTTGAGAAAGGCGTCATGTGTTGCTAGGACATTGACTTCATCAGGTCCGCAGTGTCGACAAAGCCAGTTGGGCATTTTCGAAAATTAATATCTCTTCGCTCGGGACTCGTCTTGAGAAACCATTTAGTAGAATTCATCCTTGTATATCAGAGTACACACCTATCAGATGGCGAGCTCCAGAAAGGTGTTTTGACAGGTTTGAAAATTACGTCTTCGCGATTAAATGCGAAAATTGTGGCGTAATTGCCTGAAGGTTGTAAAATGAGGATTAATGATCCGAAAGCGATGGCGATCATTTCCAGAGGTATGTTTGAGGTCCGTGAAGCATTCCAGGGGTCAGTTGCATGAAAATGAAATTTTTTTTAGTCGGACCCACTTTGGGGCCCGACCTGGCTCATGCCTGTGCCGTATTAGTTTATTGGCGACTTTGTTCACTAAGAGATTTTCAGAATATCTAAATGTGGATTATAATCACAAGGCATGTCATAAGAGTTCAAGATGTTATTATGAACTTCAGGCAATTTCAAATTGGCGAGTTTTGAGCCAAATCCTCCTTCAGTGACAGAGAAGAGACATTAAAAATGCAAATGTTCTTGGCAGCCGTGGTGTTGAGAAGACCAATTAAAAGTTTAAAACAAATGCATTGGCATGTGGAAATTCATTAAACCTTTCAACTAAATGTAATTTGGGAGGTTGAAAGCCAAATTCCACAACCTTCTCAGCATTCTCCTTGTTGTGTGTGATGTTTGGGAGTGCATTTTAAAACTCCAGCCAATGCAATCAGCAGGTGTATCTCCAACATTTCCCCTTTGATGAAGAAAATGGTAAAGGCATGTTTGCCAGACATAAATCCAATTCCAAAAACAATGCAAAGTCTCCCTGCACAAATGAGAAAGGGGCAATTCAGAAACAATTAGCAGCAAATAGCAATTGGCTGGAGGAGAGGCAAATGAAAAGAATAGAAATATTTTCAATACAAATGAAATTTGGCAACCAATCTTGTTTCCTCCTTGCTGTGCGTGGATGTTTGGAAGGCATTTAAAATTCAGCAAAAGAAACAGCAAGCCATAAACCCTCTTCACGTGGCAAATGTTGGGTTGGAGTTCAATAAATAACAACCATTGCAAACATTTAATGTTCTCCATGTGCGTGGCATGTGAAGACAATAGTTTGAAATAAAATTCAAAGTGCAAATCAAACAAAGAGACCCCCCCAATGATGGTTTATTCACAGCAAACACCAATGCAATTTTCATTGGCATATTTGCCCAGATTAATGTAGTCTTCCCTGTGCGTGGCTGGAGAAGGGGCTGTAGGTTTAAATATGTTTGAAGAGAATGCAAACAGCAGCCAAGTGGTCTCACGTTTGGCCTTGGATTCATTTACTGTCATATCTGCCATTGTTAAACTTTCTATACTCATCCAAAATACTATCACGCTGCTCACCATTTTCACTCTATGTTTTATAATGCAGTGGGAACTGCAATCAAGATATTGAAGGAGCGTGGCTATGGTGTATTATGAACCAAGTTGGAGATTTGGCAGGTTTGAATGCCAATCTCATATTTCCCACGTTTTTCCTCATTCTTCTCTGCTAGCCGTGGTGCTTGGAAAGGGGCATTGAGGTGTTCAAGCTCAACCTTCTTGTGTGGAGGGTAAGATTTTAAAAATATAGCAATAGAATGCCCCTATGTGTGGCATGGAAAATTAATAGCAGTTCAAAAACCATAGCAAATGCATTTAGCAGGTGTAAATCCAATGTCCGCAACCTTGCCAGCATATTCCCTCCCTCACGTGCTATTTGAAGATCAACACTTTCGATTAAATCTAGAAAATCGCCATTAAAACCCGAAGAAAAGCTCCAAAGTGCAGCTACAGGCAAAAATGAATTATCCCACATCACCTGGGTATTGGAATTTTTAAATATTTATAAGGAATAGCCTACAATAGTAATATGTCTAAGCCATAAAGGCTTTTGACGGATCGTGCTTGATGGCACACAAGGTGGGCCCATGCATGAGCATGGATCTCAAGGTGACGGAGGAGGTGATTGGGCGGCGACCAGGTGGACCCCACGTAAGCATGCTTCTCGAGGCAGATGGGCAAATTTTGCAAAGAAAGGTCGGCTTAACTAGTGAGTAGGTTCGAGATGGATCAACGGTGCACGCGACTTTGCGAAGGCAAGATGCATGCCTTTTAGAGCCTGCGAAATGGTGAAACGAAAATGGCGAAAATGCAACAGGTTAACCAGCGAGCATGTTAGATCAAGATCGATGGCCCGTGTGATTTCGCAGGCCAAAGATGCACGAACGTTAGAGCCTTCGAAATGGTGAAAGGAAAAACACGAAATGGCGAAGTCCAAGTGGCGTACACGTGGCAGGTGCGATCAGCATCCAGCAGGCAGGCCCCGGTGAGGTGGCACAGACGTGGCGATGATGTGGTGCTGAGGTGGTGTACACGTGGTGGCCAAGTGGCAGTGACAAAGCGGATGAGCAAGCGAACATGTGGCGGTGATGAGGTGTCATCCTAGGTGGCACCCAATGGACCCCATCAATCAATCAGATCCTGCCACGTGGCAAAAGCATTAGGACCAAATGGAGGCAAAAATCAAAATTAAAATGAGTAAATGATATAGTCTAAACTATATTAAATTTTGAAAAATTTAAATGATTGAGCACATTTTTTGGCCAAAATATAAAGTGTTACATGTTTTCGGAAAGCTCTCGGAGTGAGGAATCCGATTATGGGGTTAATTTTGACAAATGTGGGATGTTTTGGAAGCATTTTGGCCGGGAGTAAAATTCAGTTAGAGAGAAGATATTTGATAATTTTAGTTGCAGATTTGATTTTCTTCCCTCCTCTTTTAATTCCCAATTCTTCTCAGTTGGAAGGGTTCCAGAATTCTGTGAGGAAGTGCTCCAGTTTTCATGGCTTCCATTTTCTGAAATTCTTGACCCAAACATGTAAAGTTCTATGGATCTATTTAGGGTATAGAGGCTACATTGCAGGATGACAGATTGTTTTCTAGTTGCAGGTCTTACTTGTGTCAGGCATGAGTAAATTTCCCATGATATTGTCTCTGTGTATGCATTTAATTGTTATGAATTGAATCCTCAAGGAGGCTTATAATTTGTCATCTCAAGGAGATTGTATGATTGTTTGTAGGCATTCTTCAATGAAGAGTTTAAATTCTATAATCAGTCATAAACAATGGAATGTGTCCCAGATCTGATAATTTTATGAATGGATTGAGTAATGCATTAGTACAAGGTATTAATGCAGGGATATGTTGTAAGGAAAACCAATTTGCAGTTGTGATTAACATTTTGTAGTTCTGTGTGTGTGACTCTGTTGCCCAATGAACAAGGCACTGGTCTTTGACAGATTTGGGGATGGTTTCAGATCAACATTTTAAAAGACAAATCTATTTCCCTTTATGTGTAGGGGTGTGTTCTTTTCATTCCAAGCTCTATTTTCATTTATGATTTATATAGATATAGCGAATCTGTAATGTGTTTCTAGATTTGGTGAGCTTGTGAAATGATCTATCTGCTTAGTGTTGATGCAGTTATGTGTTTGTAATTGTTGTATTCAAAGCATCAAAGGTATACCCGCCTAGGCTTTGCAGAGCCTGAAGAGTAGAAGGATTCATATCCTTGTCATGTTGTCCAATCCCTGACGTGTTTCATAGACTGAAATTGGCCATTTCATAGAAGGATTGCAGGTATACTTGGGTTATCACTTTTGGTGAACAACACATATTTTTCTAATTAGATACTTAATTTGTTGTTTTGTTATTAATTATTAATTGTTTATATTTTATTAATCACAGATTAATAAATATAGACATTAATTAATAGTTAATTCGGGTATTTTTCTTTATGTACGTAAGGAAGTAATTTTGCAGATTTGGGAAAAGCTTGCCATTTTTTGGTTCTTTTAAATGTATATTTCCTTAATCAAAAAAGTTAACTTGGTTCTGGAAAAATGAATTTGGAGGAATTATTTTTGAACCAGTATGACAATGATGTTTTAATTGAAGACTGAATATCATATTTAGTTGGTTAATGGTTGTTTAATTATATTCATGAGGAATTAGTTTAAGAACTCATAATGACATATTTATGTATGTTTGATGTAATGAACCTTAGAGAGTTAGAAAACCAAGAATAACCTGTACCTGGATAAGGTGGGTAATTGTAGTCAAACTTAGATCATTTAGAAAACTTGATCGACATTTAATGTTTAGATCAATATGGAAAAGATTGTATTTACCAATTGTTGCCTATGCAAGTTTAATTTTTGTATTCGCTTTTGCTTAAGTAATGGCAAGTTGTGCTTTGTTTGATTGGACCATATCATATGGATCAATTTGGGATACCTGTTTCTGTCCTCGGTCTTGAGTTGACTATTATTTTGTGGTGGTGTTGTATTAGGTCATATCCTTATGCGGGTGTCGAATGATGATTTTTGGTTGACCATAGTTGGTCAGGTCTCTGGTTAGAGTACCGTCAGTAAGTGTACCTCTTTTGAGTCATGTTTGGCCAAATGGTTGTTCCCTCCTTTTTGAACTCTATTTTCTTGACCATGTGTGTCCTTGGTGTCTGAGGTCACTTGAGTAAAGTCTAGTGTTGTATGGGAAAGTGGCTTTCGATTGGGGGCCGTGCCCAAAGTGGCTTCTGGGTAACCCATCGAAAGTGAGTCTAATAAGCGATAACTTAACAATAGATTAGAATGTTAATCTCTAAGTAAGATAATTGTGCTTCACACATGGGACGAGTGCTAACACAGACTCGACATGCTGTGAGAAGGCCTGAAATGGCAAACCATCATCCTTGTCTTCATGGAAGGATGTGTGGGTCCACATGAGGCTTGGATGGGCCGGAGGTTTGGATTAGGTTACTAGGGTAACCCAGTGTATGGGGCTAGAACCTATGAAGACCTGCCATGGTAGCCATACCAAGTTGTGTGATGACACTTGTCCCTACATTTGCTAGTGTGTTATTGTCTGGTCTTGATAGGGGCACTTTTGTGGAGTCATCCTGTTGCTTATCCCCTTGTGAGTACCTGGTTTCATGCTATACCTTGGGTTGGGATGGCTTAGTTTGCAAATGCTCCAGTGGATCTTTGTATTTGATTTGATTATGTTCAGTTGGATCCTTTCCTTTCAGGGATCGTTTATGTTTTTATTTACCGGTGCGGTCATATGCATATTGATTATGTATCGCCTTGATAGCAGGATTGTAAATAATGGGAACCTCATGTATTCTTAACTTTATTAATTATCAGAGGGGTCTTGCAGTTGAGCAGACCCAGAGATGTAGCCCTTTAGGGGTGAACTCTGAGATCATCTTTGTGTTATGTGATGCTTTTGTTCTTATGTTTCGTGTTTAGTGTTAGCATGTATGAATGGCATTTTGATAGAATGTATAAGTGGATAAGATGAAATTAATTTTAAATGCATGTATGCAATCCTCTCTTGAATGCCGTAAATTGGAATATGAAAGAATGTAGCTTAGGATAATGGATTATATTCAGTCATTGTTAAGGAAATTAAGTGTGCATGGAAAATATCATATGTTTATGATGAAATTCAATGTGTTAGAATATTAGATGCATGGCTTATATTTTATTGAAACGCTTGAAAGTAGGATATGCATAGATCTTAATGGATGAATCTTGTCTTGTGATTTATATTTTCATCTTTTGAAAGAAATTATCCTTGTTTAAGAATTATCTCGTTATAAGATAATCGGTTTATTGAATTTATTAGTGTGAGTTAAGTGAATTGTGAAATTTAAGTAATCATGTTGGGAAACTCTTTAGGTGTTAGTTGATGTCTTTCGCTGTGTAATCTGAACTTTGATATCTCATTGTATCTTAATGTTGTGTTTAACTTTAAAAAAAAAAATTATTGCACTCTATTCTTGTGTTTTAGCTTTATCCCTTCGGGGTTTCCTGGCAGGGCATTACACATATACCAATAACTATGCATAAGCCAATATCTATATCGGAACCACAATGTGTCAGTTGATCAATAAACCAATATAACCAGAGTGCCAAATTAGCAATGTAGATCTCCAGAAAGATAAGTGTTGACATCAATAACAAAACCAATGCAGCACATGATGAAGTCATCCATAATACCAACAAATATAACACTGCACCTTAACCGCCTTTTTTTTTTTCAAGCTATTGAATAAACAAACAAGAAAAATAATACATTTTATTTCTCTTCTTGAAATACATTTCTCACAAGGAAATATACATGAAACATTCCTTCTTTACATTTTTATTGAAAATGACTAAATACAATAAGAATATTTTTAAATCTGAAAATGAACAAGGAGTGAAATTTTAATATAGTTTAAACACCACTTTAGGAAGGTAGCTTTTCTCCATCCTCTAAATAAGTTGCAGACCTACAAATAAAAAGTTGGATGTGACCATGGAGGCTCACCTCCCAACCTAGGCCTACTAGAGGCCACCCTCGAGCTACGAGAACCAAGGACCAAATAGGTTACACACATACTCAAACACAAATACAAAGAATCAGATTTTACAAAGAAATAATTTCAATAATGAATACAATAATGGGGTCTGCACATGCAAAAAGGCCAAACGCCTAGAGCTCACTGCTCAATCACAAAATTAGGAGTCAAACTGACTACATAGTTGGATGGTTAAATCCAATAACAATGTACTGCTTCAATTTAGTATCTTCAATGCCAGATTCAGTACCAATTTAAGCTCTGCGCATGAGGACCAAACACCTTCATAACCTTTAACAACCTTCCTTCAACCTTCAAATGATATTTGCATGATTCACACAAGGATCTACTTGTTTTCTCTCTTCACAATGATCTTCAATATTTACACATCCTCACGCTTCTTCGAAATAAGATCTTACAATTATTTATACAAAAACCTAAGACCTAATCATTAGGTCGGCTCCCAAAAGATATTACATTTAAATCAATTACAAAATAAGTCTTGGCGCAATACAATATGTCAACCTCAATACATTTACACATTATCCAATCATCAAATCCTTTCCAAATCATGACATGCTGATTTGGAACATGTTTTCCTATGCCAGTTCATAACCTGGACCTATATGTCAGTCAAGGCAAATATGTGAACCCGATCAGACCAATATGCAAAATGCCAAATGCAAACATCCAATCCATGTCTTTGACATAACCAAATGATCTCTAGATGATAACAAGTCATCATCAACTTCCTGAGTTGTCGATGAAACATATACCGGTAACTGTGCATAAGCCAATATCCATACCGGGACCACAATGTGTCGGTTCATCAATAAACCAATATAACTAGAGTGCCAAATCAACAATGTAGACCTCTAGAAAGATAAGTGTTGAGATCAATGACAAAACCAATATAACACATGATGAAGTCATCCATAATACCAAAAATATCCCCCTTTGGCAATGATGGCAACACTAGATGGAAAAACATCTAAGTGCCAAAACAGAATGCCAACAATCTCCCTTAAATAGATCAACACAAAGTTTTGTACCAAAAACAAAAACAGTATAACCAAAACCATAATACATCTTCAAAGTATAATGTTTTTGCATAGACATCTCTCCCCCTTTGATATCAAATGCCAAAGCAGTTAAAAATCAAAACATAACATATAGCTAACTACTCCCCTTGAGCAGTAGCTCTCCATCATCAAGCCAAAAAAAGGTTTTTATGTCAGTCCCTGCTAGTTTGATGCTAATTTGCATCATTTAAGTCTCTGCCAGTGGGGTGATTACCCCAAGCTTCTCTCTGAGATATTCAAATATTTCCTTAGGCAAAGGCTTTATAAAAATATCTGCAATTTTCTCTTTAGTGTTCACATAAACCAATCTCACTTCATTTGCTTCAACATTTTCTTATAGAAAATTATACTTAATAGAAACATGCTTTGTTTCAGAGTGAAATACTGGATTCTTTGATATATCTATTGTTGTTGAGTTATCACACTAAATAATTATCGGTTCATTGCATTTTACCTTGATATCCTTCAACGTTTGCTTGATCCATAATACCTGAGTACAATTAGATGTTGCTGCAACATATTCTGCTTTTGTTGTAGATAATGATGTGCAGGTCTGCTTCTTGTTGATCCATGAAATTAATCTTCTGCAAAGAAAGAATTCTCCACTAGTGGTACTCTTTCAGTCATCCACATCTCCTACCCAATTTGCATTTGTAAATGCACATAACACAAAATTGTCATTCTTAGGATACCATAAACCAAGATTTGTTGTGCCTTGCAGGTATCGAAAAATCCTTTTTACTACAGTTTCATGATTTTATTTAGGATTGCTTTAAAATCTCGAAGCAATATATACGACATTCATTATATCAAGTCTGGTTTGTGTTAAATATAGTATCCCTCCAATCATAGATTTGTACCTTGTCGGATTTGTTATCAGTATTTTAGATGGTGTTGAAATATTCCCGATGTCCCTAAATTCTTCCACAATCTTTCTGATGTTCTAATTCTGCATATCAATGGTTTCTAAGGGTTTTGGGTTTAATAATTTAAAACATTTGAAATAAACTTTTATGTCTTTTGTCCTAAAGAAAGGTCATTTTAATCATTGCCTTTATATCTCTTAACCGGTGTTGGCATTATGTGAACCGGTATGAGGACATAATGAAATTGTATGTTGTCATTGATGTCAATATGCTGAAGAGGTAAGAACCGGCATATGAGAGAACTGACATAACACTGTGAACCAACATTTGTGCCAAAGTGAAGCGGTGTGCTTATTCAAGGTGAACCGGCATATGGTTATGGAAACCGGCACATGGAAGCATTGTATGACTACCGGTTGGTAGTCTCAACTTTAGGGTTTTCGGTTGAAGTGCTTCAAGCCTATGTGGCTACAACCGATGACATTGTGTGATGAGTTAGCATTGTAACGAAGAATAGATCATGTTGCCATGTCAGCCTTGTGCGTGTGAAGGATCTCGCATGAAGGAGATTGTTCCTATCTACCTCAGGAATGTGTGAAGTCTATAAAATGGTGATAACGTGTGATGGGTTATTAGCTGCCATGAAATCGATGAAAATGGATGATGGAGAATGTCATGAGATTGGATCAAGACTATTGCAATTAAAGGAGTGTTCTCAATGGTCAGGATTGAACTATTTGAATTCCTTAACCTAATAGGTTTAGGGTTTAGGGTTTATGCTACCGACCTATCTATTTTCCTATAAGGTCAATGTTGTGTCTCTTTCTGAGGTTGTTGGCAAAATTTGTGTGTGTGTATCCAAGAGAAGAGATACGTGATTCTTGCCAAACCAAAAGGAGAGAAGTGATACCTGCAGAGTGTAAGTGCAGAAGGTGGAGAGGAGCTTAAGCGGATCTGCATTGGCATTGAGTGCTGTTACCAGATCATTGTAATACCCGTTGATCTCTAACCACCTCAACAATTGGAAAATCCCTTAACAGGGTAGCCTTAACCGACTTGCTATAAATCCTTTAATAGGGTAATTCAAAGCTATTAGGTTCGAAATCCTTTAGCTATTGAGTTCTTGAAATCCTCTAACAAGGTAACCTTTAATAGGGTTTAACCCTTAACCAGGTATTCTAGCCATCCCTTAACCAGGTGATCTCTAACAAGATCAATTCCTAGCAGAACATATTGTAATGCCTCTAACCGAACAAGGCTCCTAACAAAGTGGACTTCTAAAGAGTTAAAAAATAGCTTGTGGGTATTCATCCCCACTGTGGTTTTTCCCAGTTGGGTTTCCACGTGAAAAATATGTGTGTCATGTGTGATGCTTTTATCTTGTGATGCTTTCCTATTCTCTATCAAGCATATGATGGTTCTATGTTTTATGCCTGTCAATAGAACATGTTGAACAAGCTGTTATTGTGAGCTGATGATAGATTACCTGTTTATGCATAAGGGTGAAATGGTAGTGTAGTCTTGATTTGAGTGAAAAGCTAAGTGAGTAACCAGTTAATGCTTGTCTTAGTCATTCTTAGCTTTACCGGTTGCACTTTGTTTCAAACTGGTGTCACTGTTTGCCAGTCATTTGAAGTGTTTGTTGTCAAACTGGTTTAGGACTGTATTTTTGTCTGTACTGATTCACCCCCCCCCTCTCAGTACCAGGTTAGTACTATTCGTTCATCATTGAGTTATCAATTGGTATTAGAGAAACCTCCAGGTCCTCTGTGCTATAAGCTTAACCGCTTGAGGTAAAGATCCCAGTCTAATGATGAAGAGGGAAGGTCCAAAGTTTAACAGAGAAAATTTCAGTATATGGAAAGATAGAATGAAGATATACATCAGAAGAATGGGTGCTCAACACTAGAGCTATGTTGAGACTGCCTATGTTGCTCCTACCGGTACCCTTACCGATGACCAAAAGAGAGAGATGCAGGAGAATGGGCAAGTCATGGAAGCCCTGATTAGTAGTTTATCTGACATTGAGTTTATTGATATTCAGGATAAGGTAAATCCCAAAGAGGTATGGGATACTCTTGAAAATATCTATTGCGGTGATGAGCATGTAAAACGGGCTAAGGAAGAAAGCCTTAGAGGGAAGTTTGAAGATATGCGGATGGTTGAAGGTGAGACCATTCAACAGTATGGAATAAGAATCAAAATTGTTGTTGGAGATATCAAGAGTGCAGGTGGTAAAATAGAAGATGCCACTATGGTAAGCAAAGTCTTGAGATCCCTATTGTCGGTCTATGCAATAAGGGTTGCTGCTATTCAAGAGCTAAGATCAATAGACAAGACTAAGGTATCCCTAGACTCCATCATTGCAAGGTTGACAGTCTATGAGCTAAATAGTTTCGATGGTAGTGTTCAAAAGACTGAATCAACTTTTAAAGCTTTTGTTGTACCATCCAGAAAAGGAAAAGAAGCTAGCACTAGTGGTGAACCAAGATAAGGTAGAGAAATGGATGATGAGGAGATTCTGATGGCATTTGAAGCACTCCTTTCTAGGAAACTTCTTAAAGGAACCGGCAAATATAGAGGTAAGCTACCTTTGAAATGCTTCTCTTGTAACTGGATAGGACACATTGTTGTAAACTATCCTAATGGCGACAACAAGGACAAACCGGAAAGGTTCAAGAAATTCAAAGGAGGAAATCGGAGAAACAGTTTTGTGGCAGTTGATGAAGGTGTCACAGATGAAGAATCAGAGGATTAAGAAAATGAAGATATTGTGTTTGTTGCTGTCAAGGAAGATGTGTCAGACAAGAAGGCTCTTGTCTCCCGGTTTGATAATTCCAATGAGTGGATCATTGACAGTGGTTGTTCTCACCATATGACCGGTGACCGGAGAAAGTTTCTATCATTGGAGGAGTATGATGGTGGTGTGGTTCTCTTTGGAAATGATGCACCATGCATGGTCAAAGGCAGAGGGTCCATCTTTCTGAATGGAAAGAGTAGTGCTGACAATGTGTATTGGGTTGATGGTCTTAGACACAACCTTCTGAGTGTTGCCTAGCTGAATAACAGTGGCCTCACTTTGGAATTCAAGAATGGAGTTTGCAGAATCAAAGGAAAGAATGGTGAATTGGTGGCCACCGGCATGCAAACCAAAGGTAATCTATTTCAGCTGAATGCAAATATAAGTACATGTCTTATGGCTAAATTTGATGATAGCTGGATATGGCATAGGAGACACTGCCATGTAAACTTTGATAACATTGTGAAGGCTAGTAAGATCAAGGCAGTTAGAGGGTTGCCTATGCTAAGAAAACCGGATAATACCTTGTGCAGAGAGTGTCAATTGGGGAAAATGTCTTCCTCAACCTTTAAAGGTAAATCTTTCACTGCTGACAACTTGCTTGATCTTGTGCATGCTGATTTTTGTGGTCCTATGAAAACTAGAAGTGTGCAGGGTGATAGGTACTTCATGATTCTCACTGATGACTACTCAAGAATGATGTGGGTCACATTCTTGAAAGACAAGTTTGAAGCCTTTGTAAAGTTCAAAGCTTTCTGAGCATTAGTGGAGAAGGAAAGCGGTAAAAGGATCAAGTGCCTGAGAACTGATCAAGGAGGGGAATTCACTTCCGGTGAATTCAACAAGTATTGTGAAGAACATGGAATCAAGAGGCAATTGTCTGCCCCCCAGACTCCACAACAGAATGGCCTAGCAGAGAGGAATAACCGGACTATGGTTGAAGCAGCTAGAACCATGTTGATTCAAGGAAAGGTAGCTCACACCTTTTGGAGAGAAGTGGTGAGCACTGCAATCTACACAATGAACCGGATACTCATCAAGAAAGGTAAGGATAAAACTCCTCATGAGTATTGGACCGGTAAGACACATGTGGTTAGCTACTTTAGAGTGTTTGGTAGCAAATGTTACATCAAGAGGAGTGAACACCAGAGCAAATTTGATGCGAAATGTGATGAGGGAATATTCCTAGGATATTCCACCAAGAGCAAAGCTCTCAAGTGTTTCAACAATAGGACTCGGAGAATTATGGAAAGCATCAATGTAAGAGTTGATGAAACCTCTAAGAAAACTGAGGAAACCAACAGTGAGAAAGTGGTAAATGAACTAGTTGCAACCTTCTGGGAACCGGTTGACAGCCAACCGAGTACCAGTAACAATGTTCCTACACTGGCAAATGTAGATGCTGATACTGATGGAGATGAGGATGAAGAAGAAAAGCAAGAGGAATCTATCAAGACCATTCCTCAGTATGTCAAGCTGAATCATAATCCTAAGTAGATCATAGGAGATAAGGATGCAGAAATCCTTACAAGAAGAAAGGTCAGAGAAAGCTCATGTGTGATCTCTGAATTTGAGCCTAAATCATTCAAAGAGGCACATAAGGATGAAGACTGGATCAAGGCAATGGAAGAGGAACTTGACCAGATAGAGAAAAATGGTACATGGTCTTTGGTACCCATACCGGAGCACAAAAATGTCATTGGTACTAAATGGGTTTTTAGAAATAAGCTGAATGAGGATGGCATAGTGATTAGGAACAAAGCCAGATTAGTGTGAAAAGGATATGCTCAAGAAGAAGGAGAAGACTATGGAGAAACCTTTTCTCCTATAGCCAGATTGGAAGGAGTCTGTATGCTTCTTGCATATGCAGCTTTTAAAGGTTTAAAAGTATATCAAATGGATGTAAAATCTACATTCCTAAATGGTGTACTTCAAGAGGAGGTGTATATTGAGCAACCAGATGGGTTCGCCCTATCTAAAGATAGTGACATGGTATGTAGGCTACATAAAGCCTTATATGGACTAAAGCAGGCACCTAGGGCATGGTATGAACGTCTGCATTCTCAGCTTGTGAAGATTGGATTTGAGAGAACAAGTGAAGATAGTAATATCTACTTGAAGTCTGAAGGAGATTAGATCCTAATCTGTGAGGTATTTGTTGATGACATTATCTTTGGTGGGGATGACAAGATGAGTCACGAGTTTGTAGATGAGATGAAGAAAGAGTTTGAAATGTCACTCATAAGGGAGATTAAATTCTTCATTGGACTGCAGATCCAATAGATGAAGGATGGAATCTTTATAACTCAGTCCAAGTATGTCAAAGAGGTGTTGAAGACCTTTGGCATGGAAGATAGAAAACTGGTTGGTACTCTGATGGTGACCGGTTGTAAACTATCTAAAGAAGATGACTCAGAATTGGTTGATGAGAAGGAATACCGATCAATGATTGGTAAGTTGCATTATGTAGTGCATAGCAGACCGGATATTACACATGTAGTTGGCATTACTGCAAGATTCTAGAAAAGACCAAGAGAATCTCACTTGATTGCAGTCAAGTGGATTCTTAGGTATCTGAAGGGAATGGTTGACTATGGATTGTGGTATCATTATAGCAAGGATTTCAACTTGAAAGTATACACAGATGCTGATTGGGTAGGCAATATAGATGACCGGAAAAGCACAACTGGTGGTGCATTCTTTCTTGGTGGTAGACTAGTCTCATGGATGAGTAAGAAGTAGAGTTGTATCTCTCAGTCTACAATAGAAGCAGAGTATGTTGCAGCTTTCATGAACTGCATTCAGACAATTTGGATGAAGCATGTATTAAATGGCTTCAAAGTTCTTGTATCTGAACTGGTAAGTATATTTTGTGACAATACTAGTGTAATTAATATGTCCAAGAATCTGGTTTTACATTCTAGAACCATGCACTTTGAGCTTAAGTATCATTTCTTAAGGGAAAAGTTTTAGAACAAAGAGATTGCACTAGAACATGTTTCCAGTAAGGAGCAGTTAGCAGACATATTCACCAAGCCTCTCCCAAAGACTACATTTATGTACTTAAGAGGTGAATTATGGGTGTTGCCCCTTCAGGAGGTAAACTAAAAGCATATGCTTCACATCAGTCAGGTATTGCATAGTCAAATTTATTTTGGATTGATGTGTTGAAGGACGCTACTCCTCAGGGGGAGTAGCATAATGGAATAGGGAAGCTTGTGCCTCCACTTTGGCATTGTTGTCAAAGGGGGAGAAGATGTGAAGCAGACAAGATATTTGCAAAAATTGGGGGAGAAGATATGAAGCAAAGAGATATCTTTGTATATTGCCATCAATGCCAAAGGGGGAGATTGTTGGCATAATGTGAATCGGTATGAGGACATAATGACATTGTATGTTGTCATTGATGTCAATATGCTGAAGAGGTGAGAACCGACATATGAGAGAACCAACATAACATGTGAACCGGCATTTGTGCCAAAGTGAAGCGGTGTGCTTGTTCAAGGTGAGCTGGCATATGGTTATGGGAATCGGCACATGGAAGTGTTGTATGACTACCGGTTGGTAGTCTCAACTTTAGGGTTTCCATTTGAAGTGCTTCAAGCCTGTGTGGTTCAACCAATGACATTGTGTGATGAGTTAGCATTGTAACAAAGAACAGATCATGTTTCCAAATTAGCCTTGTGCACGTGAAGGATCTTGCATGAAGGAGATTGTTCCTATCTACCTCGGGAATGTGTGAAGTCTGTAAAATGGTGATAACGTGTGATGGGTTATTAGCCACCATGAAATTGGTGAAAATGGACGATGGAGAATGTCTTGAGATTGGATCAAGACTATTGCAATTAATGGAGTGTTCTCAATGGTCAGGATTGAACTGTTTGAATTCCTTAACCTAACAGGTTTAGGGTTTAGGGTTTATACTACCGACCTATCTATTTTCCTATAAGGTTGATGTTGTGCCTCTTTTTGAGGTTGTTGGAAAAAGTTGTGTGTGTGTATCCAAGAGAAGGGATATGTGATTCTTTCCAGACCAAAAGGAGAGAAGTGATACCTGTAGAGTGTAAGTGCAGAAGGTGAAGAGGAGCTTAAGCGGATCTGCATTGGCATTGAGTGTTGTTACCAGATCATTGTAATACCTGTTGATCTCTAACCACCTCAATAGTTGGAAAATCCCTTAATAGGGTAGCCTTAACTGACTTGCTATAAATCCTTTAATAGGGTAATTCAAATCTATTGAGTTCTAAATCCTTTAGCTATTGAATTCTTGAAATCCTCTAACAAGGTAACCTTTAATAGGGTTTAACCCTTAACCGGGTATTCTAGCCATCCCTTAACCGGGTGATCTCTAACAGGATCGGTTCCTAGCATAATCTATTGTAATGTCTCTAATCGGACAAGGCTCCTAACAGAGCGGACTTCTAAAGAGTTCAAACACAGCTTGTGGGTATTCATCCCCACCGTGGTTTTTCCCAGTTGGGTTTTCATGTGAAAAATATGTGTTCCATGTGTGATGCTTTTATCTTGTGATGCTTTCCTATTGTCTGTCAAGCATATGATGGTTCTGTGTTTTATGCCTGTCAATAGAACATGTTGAACTAGCTATTATTGTGATCTAATGATAGATTACCTATTTATGCATAAGGGTGAAATGGTAGTGTAGTCTTGAGTTGAGTGAAAAGCTAAGTGAGTAATCGGTTAATGCTTGTCTTAGTCATTCTTAGCTTTATCGATTGCACTCTGTTTCAAACCGGTGTCACTGTTTGCCAGTCATTTGAAGTATATGCTGTCAAACCGGTTTAGGACTGTATTTTTGTTTGTACTGATTCACCCCCCCCTCTCAGTATCAGGTTAGTACTATCCGTTCATCATTGAGTTATCAAACCGAAAGGTCATTATGTCGTTAAAAGGGGGGCATTTAAGTCTCTGGCCTAGGTGGGTTTAATTTCTAAAGTTGGAGCATTTTAATTTTTCCCTAAGTCCTAAGTAATACTTTTAATACATGTATCGGGTTCTTAAAAGTCGAGAAAATCACAAAGATCCAATGGTTGTCGCTAGAGCGCAGTGGGAAGATGCACGTTGAATACTCAACACAACTCAGCGACAAACTGCTAGTGGTGGGGCTGGTCAGAGATCCAACGGTGATAGTTAAGCGGTGGCAGTTAAGCGGCAACAGTTAAGTGATGAAGGGATCCTAAAGACCGAGAGACAAGGACTTGATCAAACAATTATCGCTAGACTGCGATGAAGAGTTGCGAGTCCTTTACTCTTTGTGGGTCAGTGACTAATGGGTGGGCTCAGCCAGTGTGAGCAGCTAAGGTGTCTTAAACTGTTATTAGGTCCAAGGAAAATCAACAATGGTTGTGAGACCGCAGTGGGAAGATGCAGGTCCTTTTACCCATCGCGACTCAATGACAAAAGGGCAGGTGGATGACTGAGTGGTGGGCCCTTTTTGAAAGCTTAAGTGGTTAACGAGTGTGCTAACTTTGCATGATCTAATGGTTGTCGGTAGACTGGGATGGAAATTTGCTAGAGTTTTACTCTTTGCAGATCAGTGACTAAAAGGAAAAGCACACTGAAGAAACTCTTTTGGTCAGTTGGAGCGGAAATTTTGAAATTCAAATGAATTAATTGCAGAGCGTTTGACTTCATTGATGAGAATTAATACTAATTTGCCGCCGAGGTTGCTTCATAAACCTTGTTTTGAGATTTTAACTGTAAGGAACATTTGCGAAGGTTAGCAGAGACAAAGTGTGCAGCTTTTGTGAGTTCTCAGGCGATAAGTAAGTTGTTCTGTGACAGTGATTTGCAATTTCTTCTTGTGTTGATATTATCTAGTGTTGAAATTTTGAAAGGTTGTTTGAGTAAAATTGAAATAAGATGAATCTTAGATTGTTAAAATGGCCCCACAATGGGAATTTAAAGGAAAAGTAAACTATTAGGAAAGGGATATCTGTGATGATTTTCTAGAGTAGTTGGTTCAATCCACGAATAGTGCTGCCAAAATAAAGGAACTTGTGCCCAAATACTTTCACTTGCAGATTGGTGATGAATTGTATGATAAAGGATGTTGGATAAGAGATCCCAGATAGGCATGTCTAGTCTAGGTCTGTTCAGGGTAGGGTTTGGTCAATGAAATGCACCTGTTCCTATAAATAACCTATGGGAATTAGATGTCGAGAAATTGGTGGTCCCTGGAGTCTTCATGGATATTGATTTGTTGACTCAGATTGCAAAGAACTATGACCCCATTACCAGGATTGTAAGGAATATAAGTGGAGGACCTCTAATTGAAATTACAGCTAATGAGGTTTAAAGAGTATTCTAGCTAAATGAAGCCTCAAGTTATCTCGAGCTCATTGATTTTGAAATGCTGAGGAAGGTTTATTATGCTCAAAAGGATCATCTTAGGAGTGGACCAATGAGGGAAGTTTTTGCAAAGATAGGAGGACTAACACTGGTAGGGCCTAGTACAGTTGAACCTTTCCTTATGAATTTCTTCACTTTGAGGGCTAAGGGGATATATTGGTCTTTGTGCCAAATTTTTGGAGAGGATGTAGAGAATGCTATGCCAACTCACTACATGCTCATGATGGCATAAATTCTTAATCCATCCATAGCAGTAGCTTATGACTTTTCACCCTATCTTACAAATGTCATTCATGAGGGTTTGATTGGGATCAATAATGATAAAGTGGATAGACCTTTTGGCTAGTATTCTATGTTGATGCACATGTTTTTATTCAAGGGTGCGAAATATTTTGCAAAAGATATGGACCTATTGAGGGAAAATGATGGTGAAGACATGCCAATCCAATTATGGAGTGCAGATCTATCTTGGGACATAAAAGATGCTAGTTATCTAAAATTTGATAGATGTTTTGCGTCTAAGATAAGAATTCTTCTATGTCAAGAGAACCCTAGGATCCCAAAAGTTCTCCTTGAATTCATCAAACCCAAGGAGTTTGCAAAGGACATTAAAATTGTGCATAATTGGGGTGATATAATTATATATCTTGGTTATATTATTTTTAGGGTATACGACTTCAGAGGAACTCCTTACTTTCTCCCCTATCAGGTCCCCTTGAAGATAGGTATTGTTGAGATCATAAGGCAGATTGGGGGTCTATAAGAAGTAGAAATGACAAATAAGGGGAGCGGGACAATTTTTCCAACCATTACTATGGTACATGAATTTGTTATTACCAAAGGTGGTTGGATACATTTTGATAAATTCTTCAAGCCAAATAAATTGCCAATAGCAGTTGCAAGGTTTGTTGATCCTAAAGATTTCTTCAATGGTATGAAAGTTCATCAATTCCACTTCCCTGAGGACTTAATAAGAAATGAGTTTAATCTGGCAGAGCAAGAGGTGAGAAATTAAAAATGGTTAGTATTTAAGAAAACTCTTGACTTTGTCCAACATTTTGATAAAAACTATGATCCGTTGAAGAGTTTCCACCCATTTGGGGAAAAGATAAAAATTTTGATAGATTATTTTGAGGATGCTATGCAAACTTTGAATGAGATGAAAGATGTACTTGATGAATACTAAGAGGAGGGGGTGAATTAGTACACCAGAAAATACTGAACTTAAACACTTAAACAATTTATTAGTAAACCGGTATAACAGTTTTACTAACAAACCGGTTAACACAAATGCAAACCAAACAACAAATAAGGCATTCACCCACATAAGCACAATCACCATAACACAATAGATTTTGATGTGGAAACCCAAATGGGAAAAACCATGGTGAGATGAAACTCACAAGTAACTATCTGCAAAATAGTAACCAGACCAGTTAAGGTCAGATCGTTTAAGGTCATACAATGTTCTTTACCAGAACAGATCCTGTTAGGAATCTCAATCTCTGTTAGGAGATAAGTCCAATTAAAGACTACCTTGTGAGAGGATTTCAGATCCACAGTTGTGAACCACCTTGTTAGAGGATTTAAAAAGGCTTTGTCAGGCCTACCCGGTTAAGGGTTACAAACTTGTCAAAGATGTGAGTAATCAACAAGTGAGTGATCTAAAGACTAGCACAGTATGCTTGATTAGATCCTTGATAACTCATTGTTAATGCATTTCAGCATTACTTTAGTCTTCAATATCTTCACACTCTATCTCTTCACATAGACCTAATCTTCTTTTGTGATCACACATGCAAAAACTTCATCAACCACACAAAAACCCTAACCCCCTTCTAAAACCCTAGACATGATGTCCTTATAAAGGAATCCGATTTCATGTCGGTCCAATAGGATTACATTGCAAGTTCCCAGGTTCAGTGCATCTGGACACATTTGGTAACATGACACAAAATCACCATCAAAGTGTTGGTGGATGGTAACTCATCACAAAAAAAACATACCGGTTGGTAACTTATCACAGTATTACCGGTTCATGCAACTTTACTGATTACCGGTTGATAACTCATCACAAAGTAATACCGGTTCAAATATTAAACCAATTACTGGTTGACAAAAATGAAGACTCAAAAAATGATAACTGCCACTTCAATTCTTTTGTACTACTTGAGATCCTTGAACCACTTGAGGTCTTCATACCGCTTGGGATCGGTAAACACTTTGTGCAAACCACCGATAGTTTAAAGACTATAATACATAATACCAGTTTGGAACAAATACCAGTTGAGCATAACTCATACATACAAAAAGTGATCTCAAAGAAAGTGTGTGTCCATCAATGACAATCACAACAACATCATCAAAAAATGCCAACAATCTCCCCCTTTGGCATTGATGGCAACACTTAGGAAAAATTTTGACATCTAAGTGATTTACAACAAAAATATGCCAAAATCAAAATTACTCCCCCTAAGCAAATACACTACCCCTTTTGTAGAAAATACAATGTATACTACTCCCTTATAGAGATAAACATGAAAGTATACATAACATGCATCAAAATTTTAAATATAGAATACTACTCCCCCTTTGCCAATAATGACAAAGTGTAGCTGAATAACCCTTGTTTCCATTATCATTAAAATAATAAGTGTTTATGACAATAAAGAGTGAAACTTGTCAAAAACTGATTTAAAGTCCTGCATAAATGTCTTCATGGATAAAGACCATGACTCAAGCAATGAGGTAGAAACCTCACTTTCCATTTGCATCTGGAAAACTTGTTCCTCCATGGCATCCAAGGTACTCATCTCTTGAGTGACCGTTAAGGCATCCAGATTGAGATAGCATTTATGAAGTATTTGCAGTCTTGGTAGTAGAACCAGTTGAAGTTCCTACAAATCTCATGTCTGGTTGCTGATCTCTAACTCTATTCTTGCAGTTTGGATTTGAAACCGATGAACGGTTTGCCCAAATGTGGTGAAGGAATCATAGCGCGTCTTGAAAGTGCTTATATATGCCTACAAATCAGATTGCAGTTTGTCTTTTTGAGTAAGCACATCATCATAGAATAGATGGGGTTGGCTTATCTTGCTAAGCAGTAATTTCCCCTCATCCATAGGATCTCTTATGTCTTTCTGTGCTTTTTGAAGTTCAGACCGAAGCTCATTTAACTTCTTCACTAAGGTAGTGTTCAATGCCTTTTGATGCTTCTTTTGTGCATTGGCTTCAACAACATCTTCTAGGCATTGCACCTGATCCTCTACAACTGTGCATAAGAGTTTTAGTTGAGCTAGAGAGGAATCGGTACTTGGGAGGTTGGTACTAGGAATCAAATTGGTAAGATTTTCTACCATAGTTTGAATAAAATCTTGTTCCTTCTTCCTCCTTAGCGCTTCTAGTCGCTCTTGGGCAAGATTAATGCTTTGCAGCAGCTCCGTTTCATTTGCAGATTGGAGGTCAATGGGACTGGTAATATCAGCCGGTTTCGCTTGACTACCGGTTGCCTTAGGGGTCTCCACTTGTGCACTCTTTGTTGCTTCCTCCTTCTCTTTGGCTCTTTTCTTTTCTTCTTCTACCTTCTTTTGCTCCTCTACTTCTTTCTTTCTTTTCTCTTCTTCCTTCTTCCTTTCTTCTTTCCGCTTCTCTTCTTCTTTCTTCTCCTCTTCCTTCTTCTTCTTCTCCTCTTCCTATTTCTTCTTCTCCTCTTCCTGCTTCCTCTTCTCCTCTTCTTTTCTCTTCTCCTCTTCCTGTTTCTTTTCTCCTTCCTTCTTCTTCTTCTCCTCTTCCTATTTCTTTTCTTCTTCTTTTCTCTTCTCCTCTTCCTCTTTGCTCTTTTTCTCCTCTTCTGTTTGTTTCCTCTTCTCTTCTTGTTTTCTCTTTTCCTCCTCTTGTTTCTTTTTCTCATTCTCCGCTTGCTCTCTGTCAGCCTTTTCTTTGTCCTGTTTCTCCTTGTCCACTTTCTCTTTGTCAGCTTTGTCCTTCGCTATATCCAGGGTGACATTTTCACCATCCAAAGCATCAACATCAATAGGGTCCATTTGATCAATGACCGGTTCTCCTGCACTATCATACACCTCATCCGGTTTTTCAATTTCCAGTTCTTGTTCAGCCTTCTTGTTGGCTTTGGACACTTGGTGCAACCTTAGAGTGGCTTTGGCATGAGAGTGGGTATCTTTTACCACTTCAGGGACTTTCCCTTCTAGCAACAAGAGTCTCCTTCTTCTCATGAAGAAGAGGCCTTTATATTTTTCCACAACTTCATAAAGTTCTGAATTAGACACATCAAGAAAATATTGAGCAAATATTTCCTCTCTTATTTCCTGTTCCTTTTCTATGACAATGCATCATTTGTTATCTAAAGAATTGCATAAAGAATCTGGTGTCACAGACTTAATTTTTGATGGCGACTGGTCATTAATACATAAATATTGAATGACTTTTTGTTCTACTTCCTCTTTCTCATTGTCATTGAAATCATCAAAATAATCTACTAAATCACTCAACACTTTTCTCCTTATATTATTGATAGTTCTTTGACAATGTGTCAAAGTTTTGTAAGAGGAAATATCAATATTTACCGATGCTGATGATGCCAGTTCATTGCTGGCTATTTTTGTCTTCTTTCTCATTTGCCTAGTCTTCTTAGGTTGTTCTTCAGATTTTGTGTCCTCTGCGTCCGATGTGTTGCCTTTTGTCTTTCACTTCCTCTCAAATACCTTGGCGGTGCAACTTCTAGTTTCTTCTTTTCCAGTGACTGCTTGGTCACTTTAGGACTTGCTAAAGTAACCGGTGCCGATACAGATGGCACTGCCTTTCCCTTATTTATTGAAGGCTCTTCAACTAGTGTAACCCTTTCCAGATAGGTGTCGGTTCTCTTCTTCTTAGGATAAAGCGGTGAGGCAAGTAGGGTAGAAGCAGACCCATCTAGCATATCATACATTACCTCATATCCCATAGGTTCCACCTTTTCTTTTCTAGGCTCAACTGCCTCCATTATACACTCATCTACTCTGATGGTGAAGTAGATGTCCTTGTCATACTTCTTGACAATATCACCAGATATTATCACCCTTTGGCTCATATTGCATCTGAACTCATCAAAGTATTTGTTCAGGACTTCAGGATAACTGGTTCCAACTGCTTGAAGACTTTCTCTGATTTGCTTGGTAACTGGTTGGTCAGTAGACCACTGAATATCACCAACTCCTGGGAAATAACCTTGGAAGTAGAAGAAAAATCTGATCAATAGTTGTCCAAATTTAAATTTCAAAGAATTGTCTTGTTTAATTGACTTCAGGTTCACCAGAAGTTGACTTTGCATACAAGTGCATAAATCAAACAAGGGATCTTCCATGATCATCCTATAGGGAGCATTTATTGCTGCAATAGAGATAGAGTTAATTCTGCTAGCATGGAATGTTCGATAACCTATCACCATGCATGCATATTTGACCAGATTGTCCTTGATGGTATTGACGATCATTCCCCATTGGTCCCTCACAAAATCGGTGAGCTTGGTCATTTCCATCTTAATGACTTTCGTTAGGGCTGGCACATCTCCAAGACTACAGAAACTAGTGACGGCATGAATAACTTTTGGTGTGATGTCATGTGTACACTCAAGATACATTTTGTCACCGTGCACTCTTCTTAGAATGATGCGGATGTGATCATCTATAAATTCTTCAAGGAAATAGATTGCATTGTGAAGCTTCCTCTTTTCCAAGATGTTGTATTCCGGTTTGATCTTCTTGTCCTTCCTGCAGAATAAGCTTAATTGAGAATGGATCACTAGAGATCCTAGGTCTTCAATTTTACAGTCAATATAATCTGAAATACCTTCCTCAACTATAACAGTAGCGGGTATTTGGGATAGGGCATTATATTTTGCCTTCCGTTGAATGAAATCTACTGAATCAATGGGTGCACTAGAACTAGAGTGTGATGCAGAAGCCATGATAAATAGAGAAACTTGAAAAATACCTTTGCAAGTCAAGATTTAGGGCTTGCAAATTCTGCTTCCCTAGACACTACTTCGGTTGTTGGATTACCACTTTGAGTTCTACACTTGACCGATTGATATTATCTTCTGATTCTTCTTCAAAGTTTTGAGATCTCTCTGAATCGCAATACAAATCACCTTTTGTCACTCTACACTTGAAAACTTCTTTGCTCACAAATTGATAAGTGAAAATGACTTGAAAATCCCTTTTAAAAGAATTCTTCACCTATCATAATAAATGCTCCACCATTAGGGTGTAAACCCTAATTTTCCTTTTACCATTTCTGGTCTTCTGCCAAGTGACAGGTATCACATACCAGTTAAGGTCTTTTACCGGTGTAAACTAGGGGTTCAAAATATTTCACCGATTTGTTTCCCCCTAAGCTTTTCTATAGCTTAGTTTGCCGGTTCAGAGATTTCCACACTAGGTGCAGAAACTGGTTCTTCTTGAGACACTTCTTCTAGCTTATTTTTCTAGGTTTTCTTCATATCTGCTTGAACAGTTTCAACATCAATCTTTCCTTCCGGAGTGACCAGTATATCATCCGATATATTCTTTCTCATTCTGCAGAATCTTGTTGTATGGCCCAGTGTGTTGCAATGATAGCAAACCATTCCAAGTGCTCTCCAAGGTCCATAATTCATGTTTCCATTCTTTCTTGTGCATTTTGCAGCATTGTGACCATTACCATGACAGATCAAATAGGTTTCTCTCCATACAGTTTCCGCTTGATAGCCACTGCTACTTGACTGATGATTATAGGTATTAAACCAGGTTGGATTCTGGTTCCCAGAGGGTTCAGGAAAGACTCCTTGACTCCTTTGAGGATACCTTCTGGTGTTGTGCATGACAGACCTGCATTCAAATTCTCTATGCCCAAACTTGTTGCATGCATAACAATTTCCATTGAATCTATTGGATCTAGGCTTATTGTTTAGAAAGTAAGGAAAGTTATTGTAAGCCTTATTTCTACATACATTAGCAGTATGTCCTTCCTTGAGACAATTAAAGCAAACAGGTTTGAAATTTTTCTTACCTTTATCCTTTGATGTCAATTACTTCTTTGATGCTACATCTTTTGCTCCAGAGGTATCACCTTCCTCATATTCAGAGAAACCAAATCCATTAGTATTCTTTACCAGTTTAGCTGATTCAAGCTTTTGCTCTAACTTAGCAGCACTCTGATTGAATTTGGAAAGTATCTCTTTTGATTTAGTGAGTTCCTTGGTAATAGCAGCATTGGACTCCTTCAAGGTTGCATTCTCAGAAATAGCCAAGTTTAGTTCACCTTGCATTTCTTCTTTTTCCACTTTACTCTCTTGGAGATGAGCAGTAAGTGCACTAATTTCTTGCTTCATCTTGGAGATCTCATGATCTTTGTCTTTTACCAGATCTTCAACTTTTCTCTAGTTCTCAAGCTCTTGACACATCCTAATAGTCAGTCCTTCAAGTTCCCTTCTTAGGTTAGCATTAGATTCATTCAGTTCTTCAACTTCTTCAACTAGGGCTTCCATGTCTGCTTCATCAGAAGAACTGTTTTTAGTTATTTCCATCAGTTTCTCGGCATGCTCTCTTCTTTTTTCCAGAGAGGCCTTATATTTGACTTTGAGTTCATCATAGGCTTTCTCAGTTTGAGTGAGTCAATGAGTAAGTTCCCTCACAGTGTATTCCCCCATATCTCTTTCCAAGTGGTTAAAATTATAGAAAGGTTGGCTCTGATACCAATTGATGAATACTAAGAGGGGGGGTGAATTAGTATACCAAAAAATACTAAACTTAAACACTTAAATAGTTTAGCAGTAAACCAGTATAATAGTTTTACTAACAAACCGGTTAACAGAAATGCAAACCAAACAACAAATAAGGCATTCACCCACAGAAGCACAATTACCATAACACAATAGATTTTGACGTGGAAACCCAAATGGGAAAAACCACAGTGAGATGAAACTCACAAGTAACTATCTACAGAATAGTAACCAGACCAGTTAAGGTTAGACCGGTTAAGGTCATACAGTGTTCTTTACTAGAACAAATCCTGTTAGGAATTTCAATCTCTGTTAGGAGATAAGTCCGATTAAAGACTACCTTGTGAGAGGATTTTAGATCCATAGTTATGAACCACCTTTTTAGAGGATTTACAAAGGCTTTGTTAGGCCTACTCGGTTAAGGGTTACAGACTTGTCGAATATGTGAGTAATCAACAAGTGAGTGATCTAAAGACTAGCACAGTATCCTTGAGTAGATCCTTGATAGCTCATTGTTAATGCATTTCAGCATTACTTTAGTCTTCAATATCTTCACACTTTGTTTCTTCACATAGAACTAATCTTCTTCTATGATTGCACATGAAAAAACTTCATCAACCACACAAAAACCCTAACCCCCTTCTAAAACCCTAGACATGATGTCCTTATAAAGGAATCTGATTTCATGTCGGTCCAATAGGATTACATTGCAAGTTCCTAGGTTCATTGCATCTGGACACATTTGGTAACATGGCACAAAATCACCGTCAATGTGTCGGTGGATGGTAACTCATCACAAAAAAAACATAATGGTTGGTAACTTATCACAGTATTATCGGTTCATGCAACTTTACCAATTACCGGTTGATAACTCATCATAGAGTAATACCAGTTCAAATATTAAACTGATTACCGGTTGACAAAAATGAAGACTGGTAAAATGATAACTACCGCTTCAGTTCCTTCGTACCGCTTGAGGTCTTCATACCATTTGGGATCGGTAAACACTTTCTGCAAAACACCGATAGTCTAAAGACTATAATACATAATACCAGTTTGGAACAAATACCAGTTGAGCATAACTCATACATACAAAAAGTGATCTCAAAGCAAGTGTGTGTCCATCAATGACAATCACAACAACATCATCAAAAAATGCCAACAATATTGATAAAGGTAGATCCTGAAAAGGCCAAGCTCATCTTGACCAAACCCATTTTTGCTAAGATCATTCCCCTTGGAGAGTATGTAATGTACAAGAAATCAGGCTATAATGTGTTGATGCCTAGGAGGGATGAACCTCCACATCAAAAGGAAAAAGGCCAATGGAGGATGCTCCAGAGTCCCAAACCTCCGCAAAGAGACAAAGATTGGAAGAAGAGGCACAACCAAGTGAAGCCATGTATTCACCTTCCCAATCCTCATTACATATAGGTTATGAGCAGGTCGTTGTTGAGCAACTAATGCAATTAGGAAGCCTGGGGGAAATTTCTTTTACTTATGGAGAGTTGTAGGAAGGAATACCAGAAGAGCCAATAGGTGCTAAGATGGATCTGACTACTGAGGAATTTTCTGGCAGAGAATTGGATCCTGTTATAAAATAGGCCAGTAATGAAATTTTGGTTGATGATAATTTTGTGAAGTCAGGAGCCTTTTTGCAATTTGTTTGGAGAAAGCACATGGATTAGTTCAAGGAAAGATGTGAAAAAAGAAAAATTGAACAATCAAATAAAGATCCATCAGCTATTGAGGCAAAAATAAAGCAATAAATGCTAAATGAATTTGAGGTGATTACCATAGAGGAGGGAAGGAAATTGATTGCAGATGCTAGAGTGCTAATTCTCCCAGAATGGGATATAGCAGATGCTAAAAATTTTGATGCAGTGAGAAAAGAAACAAAACCTTTGGAGGGAATAACATATAGTAATGACCATGCAGCTCTGGTAATGTGGTCTCTTAAAAGAGAAGAGAATAGAAGAAAGAAAGAATCCTCAAGATCTAACTACTCAGGGGGCATGATAGTAAAGAGAGTCAGAGATACAGGGGTAATTGAAGATACTAGCATGACTTTAGAGTCTGCTAAATTTCGAATGGCAGTGAATGAAAAGGAGGCAAAAGAAAAGACTGATATTCAAGTAAAACTAGAAGTAGTCCTCAAGGCCTATAATGAAGCAAAGCTTGAAATAGCTTCTAAATACAACACCATTGCGGAGCTGAAAGGTAAATTGGAGAGACAGCAGCAAAAGGGTGAGTCTTCTCAACTAATGATTGCTTCTTGTCCTGCTAGGCCCCCTCCTTCCAGTCCTATTGTTGAATTCCCTCCTTCCCCCATGACTCTTGGCTTTCAGTCAAAAGAAAGTGTTCAAGATGAGATTGAAAACCTGAAGCAGGCTCAGTCAATATTTGTAAAAATATATGAAGAAAAGGTCAGAGGCACCATTGTGAAATTTGTTGATACTGTTGGAACAACAATTGTTTATATAAACATGAAAAGAATAATGACTCTTTGGTTTCTTTGAAGGAGAATAAAGCTACTTTGGAGCCAGTTTTGGGTAAATGGATTGCCAGAGAGGTGAACTTAGAGTCCATATATTCATTATCCTAGGAAGAAGTAGGTGATGATGATGCAATCAAATCTACTTATGAATTAGTAAAAGATTTGTCCAGGTTTACAATAGAAAGGGTACATATTAAAAGAAGGGCAAATCTATACCAGAAGGAATATGCAAATGAAAAGTTTGAATTGTAGGCTTCTTAAGTGCAAATAAAATTAAAGACAAAGAAGTATGGATTGAGGAGCTAGGTCATAGGTTGTCTCAAAGAATAAATAATATTATAAACATGGATGACACTTCTTTGTTTATTCAAACCATTGAAGAAATTGAGAAGGTAAAATCACACTTTGGCTCTTTGGAGAAAGATGTTAAACAACTAAGGGTAACATGGAAAGGTTTAAATAAACAAAAGCAAAAAATTATCAGCTTCCCTTGGCCTAATGATGATGTGTTCAAGTTATGGGAAAGAAAATATATTGTGAAAGAGACAGAAGAGCAAGAAGATCCCACCGATGCTCCAGCATGTGGTAGTTCACAAGCATCTTGAAGCAGTTGTCTTTTTGCAACAAATTTTGGGTAATTGGAACCTCGAAGGATTGAAAACATCTTGCGCCTGATTTATAATTATAAAGAGATTAGTTGGCCAATTTCCAGCTGGACAACTAATCAGTCATGGAAGAGTACATTCCAAAATTAGTTACGCTTCTACCTCAGTCGTAGTTTTGGAATCGGTGTAACTTTTGGAGGGAATTTTGGTTAGGATAGGAATATTCTTCTAGGGAAGTCCGAAGCTTGTTGCATCCAAAATTATATAAAGAATACCAGGGCTACCTAGAAAGGGATTCGCAAGAATTTTGTATCGAAGCTCTGGCAAAATATATGCAGGCTTTATTTTGGTATTTTGAGTCATTCTTGTGTCTATGTAAAATTTTGATGAGAGAATAGTAATATACAATCAGAATATTTTTTGAGCCCAAATCTCTGTTGTCTTTATATTTGTATGCTACTTTTCATTTATGATTAGATGATTTGTAAGGAAAATGATGGGAATGTTTTAGGACTTTTCCTCAAGGAGGAGAATTAAATATACTTAATTCATCTTCATTGATAATCAATACATTCACATGAATTTGATGACTAGGTCTAGCACAGGTTAAAAGTTTGTATACGTCAGGCATATACGAATTCAGTGGATCAAAGTGGTGATATGTATATGAATCTTATTGTCAAATGTTAACTTGATTTTGATGACTCTGAGGCCCAAATAAGGCACTAGTTTAAGTTTCTATTATTCATGATATTATTTGTGATCCTTTACAATGAAAACAAATCTTTCATTTATGTTTGGTTGCACTAAAGTGAAAAAGTTTGCAGAAATTTGCACTGGTTTTCTGTAAATCATCTACTAAATTGTGAGGAAGTAGTCACAAGTAGGTATACCCGCCTAAGATTTGTCAAGCTTGAAGTGTAGGAGGTTTCCTTGTAAACCTTGTTAATTGTTGTCTTGTTTCCTATTCTTGTTGTTCTCTTCTTTTGTGAATAGAGGAAAAAGATTTTGAAGAGAAAATGAAGTAATCAGAAATTGAGACCAACGGGATTTATAGGAGTTGAATCATCCTTTGATGTCAATTTATTAGTCGTAGTCATAAGAGTGTTACCGGTTTGGAGTTTTCTATTCCAAATTTCTTCAAAAGTTCCTTCAAGTATTTTGTTTGACAAATGAATATACCTTTATCTATTTGAGAAATCTTCAAACCTAGAAATTTTTTTATCTCTCCAATCATAGACATTTCAAATTCTTCCTACGTCTTATTAGCAAAATCTTTGCATAGCTCTTCTTCTCCTCCAAAAATGATATCATCCAAAAATACTTCAATAACCAAAATGTCATCATTGGTAATTTTGTAATATAAATTACTGCCAACATTACCTTTTGTGTATCCAAGCTTTAAAAGATATTTATCCATTCTAGCATACGAAGCTCTGGGAGCTTGCTTCAATTACCATATTAAACCTTTCTTAATCTGCAAACCATATCCTTATCATCTATTAATGAAAATCCATCAGGTTGTTCAATGTAAAATTCTTCTTCAAGATCTCCATTCAAGAGTTCACAATTTACATCCATCTAATAAACCTTATAGTTCTTGTGAGTTGTAAATGCAAGAAACAGTCTCATTGCTTCAATTCTGGCTACCGGTGCAAAGGTTTCATTATAATCAATTCCTTCTTTCTAAGAATAAACTTTACAAACTAATCTTGCTTTGTTTCTAATTACTTCACCGTTTTTATTAAGTTTATTTCTAAATACCCATTTAGTTCCAATTACATTTTTGTCTTTAGGTCGGGGAACTAATGTCCAAGTATTATTCTTTTCAATCTGCTCTAACTCATCTTCCATTGCTTTTATCCAATGTTTATCTTTACATGCTTCAACAACTGATGCTAGTTCAACTTGAGAAATTAAACATACCTCTTCATTTTCCAATCTTCCTCTTATCATAACACCTTGATTTTTATTTGCAATTATCTGATTTTCTGAATGATTCGATCTTACATACCTGGGTTTATTCTGATTTCCATTCACAGGCTGTTGTTCTTCAGTCATGGTTGAGTTTTCTGATGATGCCAGTGTGACTCGTTCTTCATTTTGTCCTACTGCAATCCGTGTCAGTTCATTTATAATAATTTCTACTGCTAGTTTAGAACCTATAGATCTTGATTCTCCTCTAAAATGTTCATCTATCTTCACATTAGTACTTTCAATGATTTTCTACAATATTTTATTATAACATCTATATGCCTTGTTTGTAGTTGAATAACCAAGAAATATTCCTTCATCACTTCTAGGATCAAACTTGCCAATAGACTCATCTCTCCTAATATAGCATTTGCTTCCAAATATTTTAAAATATTTAAGAGAAGGAATATGACTGAACCATAGTTCATAAGGGGTCTTACCGGTTTCACCTTTGATGTGAGCTCTGTTGAAAGTATAGAATATTGTATTTACTACTTCTCTCTAGTACATATGAGTTAGATTTGCTTCCATCATCATGGCTCTTGTTGTATGCAATATATTTTTGTTCTTAATTTCCACAGCTCCATTCTGTTGGGGTGTCTGGGGTGCTAATAGTTGTCTTTTGATTCCATTCTCTTCACAAAATGCATTGAATTCCCTAGATGTGAATTCTCCTCCTTGACTAGATCTCAAACATTTGATTTTCTTGTCGATTTCATTCTCTACCATTTCCTTGTATATCTTGAATCTCCTAAAAGCTTTTGATTTCTCCCTGAGAAAAGTAACCCAACACATTTTAGAATAATCATCAATTATTAGTGTAAAGTATCTATCACCTTGATGACTCCTTGTTCTTGTTGGACCACATAAATCAGTGTGAATTAAATCAAGAATATTATTGGATTTCTCAGAAATGCTCTTAAATGTTGTTCTTACTTTCCTTCCCATTTGACATTCCTTACATACTGGATTATGAGGTTTCACAATCTTAGGTAAATCCCTTACTGTCTTGGTTGAACTAATCTTTACAATGAAAACAAAATTCTCATGACAGAGTCTTTTATGCCATAACCAACTTTCATCAATCTGAGCAATCAAACATGTCTTATCGCTGGTATTCAAATGAAAGATATTACCTTTAGTTTGATTACCGGTTGCAATCTCCAATCCAGTTCAGTTTATGATTTTGAATTTTCCACTCTTGAGTTATAATTGAAATCCTTTTCGCACTAACTGACCAATACTCAAAAGACTATGATTTAAACCTTCAATATAATAAACATTGTCATTATTGTGCTTACCATCAAAAGATATAGTTCCTCTTCCTTTGATTAAACAAGCTTTGTCATCTCCAAATCTTACTAGACCTCCATGATATTCTTGTAATGATAAGAATTTTCTTTTATCACCAGTCATATGATGTGAGAATCCACTATCAATGATTCATTCATCCTTTTATTCAATTTTTGCTACTAATGCCTACTCTACCAGTTTGACAATTGGTGTCAGTTGATCTTCTTTTATTACAACAAATTCCCATCCACTATCTGTTGGATATTCATCAAAATCATCTGTAACACCTTCATCTACACAGTAACATGACTTATCTCTGTTTTTCTTAAATTTGTATCTCTGATATTCAGGGTTAGGCTTATATGTTCTCTTTGCCTCATCTAATAGTGTTGAATGTCTATCAAGACACCTAGATGCCATATGACCAATTTATTGCAATTAAAACATTTAAAAGGTGCTTTACCTTCATACTTACTTCCTGTTGGACCTTTAGGCATCTTCCTTGCAAATAGTGCTTCAATTTCTTTAAGTTCTTCATTTTCTCTTCTGATATCTTCAATTTCTTTTGCATAAAGTGCTTTCCAATCAGATTTGTCAGATGATGATGATGATGTTGATGCTTTGAAGGCTATATCAGTCTTGACTGTAGCAACATGACCAAATTCTTCAAGCTCAAATGCTGAAAGTTTTCGAACTAAAGTATCTCTAGATATTGATGTATTAGGCATTGTTCTCAACTCATTAATAGCTGTCACTTTCATTTTGTAAGCCGGTGGCAAAGCTCTTAAGACTTTAGAAACACTTTCATCTTCACTTAAAGATCCTCCACAACATTGTATTCCTAAAACAATTTCATTAACTCTTTCCATAAATGCAGAAATTCTTTCATCCACTTCCATTTTTAAATTTTCATACCTGACCCGGTAACATTCCAGTTTTGCAATTTTGACAATGGAATCTCCTTCATTCAGTGTTTCTAGTTTATCCCAAATAGCTTTTGATGTAGATATGTCTGATAATCCCATGATTTGTTGATCTGATAATGCGCTTAGAAGTGCTTCTCTTGCTTTGTAATCATTCTCCAAGTCTTTAGCTAAGGTTGGTGGATTAGGGTTATTCAAATTATGAGCAACGTAGCCATTCTTTGTGACATCCCATATATATCTTCCAATGCAATTCAAATGTGTCTCCATTTTGATCTTCCATATAACATAGTTAGTTCCATCAAGTTTGGGACTGCCCTTCCTAAAGATATTTGATGCCATAGGATCTCCTCAAGCTGTTAGGCTTCCACAAAAAGAGGACTAGACTTTGATACCAATTGTTAGGAACCGGGAAGGACAATTGAGAGGGGAGGGGTGAATCGGTTATCAATAAATTGCAACCCAAAACAAATTATTCCAACTTAAAACCCAATGTCGGTAAAATAGATTAATAGTTATAGTGTTACTGATACAACTTAATGCATGAAACAAAAAGAGAAACAACATCCACAATACATGACACGTAGATTTTTACATGGAAACCCAGTAAGGGGAAAAACCATGGTGGGAAACCTTACCCACAATCAGATGATACTACTGTAGATAGTAAGTGAATACAATAATGGGGTCTACACATGCAAAAAGGCCAACGGCCTAGAGCTCACTACTCAATCACAAAATTAGGAGTCACACTGACTACACAGTTGGATGGTTAAATCCAATAACAATGTACTACTTCAATTTTGCATCTTCAATGCTAGATTCAGTACCGTTTTAAGCTCTGTGCATGAGGACCAAACACCTTCATAACCTTTAACAACCTTCCTTCAACCTTCAAATGATATATGCGTGATTCACACATCTGCTTGTTTTCGCTCTTCACAATGATCTTCAATATTCTCACATCCTCACACTTCTTCCAAATAAGATCCTACAATTACTTATACAAAAACCTAAGACCTAATCATTATGTCTGCTCCCAAAAGATATTGCATTTAAATCAATTACAAAATAAGTCTTGGTGCAATACAATATGTCGGCCTCAATACATTTACACATTATCCAATCAATAAATCCTTTCCAAATCATGGCGTGTTTATCTGGAACATGTTTTCCTATGCCGGTTCATAACCTGGACTTATCTGCCGGTTAAGGCAAATATGTGAACCCGATCAGATCAACATGCAAAACGCCAAATGAAAACATCCAATCCATGTCTTCAACATAACCAAATGATCTTTAGATGATAACAAGTCATCATCAACTTCCTGAGCTACCAGTGAAACATATACTGGTAACTATGCATAACCCAATATCCATATCGAGACCACAATGTGTTAGTTCATCAATAAACTAATATAACCAGAGTGCCAACAATCTATGTCTCCAAAAAGATAAGTGTTGACATCAATGAATAAACCAATGCAACACATGACGAATTCATCCATAATACCAACAAATATAACACTACACCTTACCCCCCCCCCCCCCCCCCTTTTTTTTAGGCTATTGAATAAACAAAAATAATAATAATACATTTTTATTTTTCTTCTTGAAATACATTGCTCACAAGGAAACATACATGAAACTTTCCTTCTTTATATTTTTATTGAAAATGACTAAATACAATAAGAATATTTTAAAATCTGAAAATGAACAAGGAGTGAAATTTCAGTATAGTTTAAACACCACTTTAGGAAGGTAGCTTTTCTCCATCCTCTAAATAAGTTGTAGACCTACAAATAAAAATTTGGATGTGACCATGGAGGCTCACCTCCCAACCTAGGCCTACTATAGGCCACCCCCGAGCTATGAGAGCCAAGGACCAAATAGGTTACACACATACTCAAACACAAATACAAGAAATCAGATTTTACAAAGAAATCATTTCAACAATGAACTCCTAGCCCAAGGGTTGCACATAGTCACCAAGTGACTCAAAACAATGGGGTGAAGGTGGACCAAGTATCTAAAGGGAGAAACTATATTTAAACCATTGATAACCAAATGCCTTCATAGGGCTAAAAAGATTCATCTACTTAGTCTCTCACATGACCAAAACAATCCTTATGATCCCCAAGGCTTCAAGCCAAACTCCACTTAAGACCCCCATATGTTACATATAAAAATAAACAACAGCAAGGCACTTAAACCTTATTTATCCCTCTTTTCCAGGAAGAGAGACTCTACACCCTTGGACTGTCCTAAAACCCTCCACCCCAAGACTACTCTTCCCTCCCAAGGGTGAGTTTAGTCTTGACTCCCATGAACAAACAACAAGAAAAAATCCAAAGGAAAACAACTAAAACCAATTCCAAAAAAACATAGCTTCAAGAACATAGAAACATACTCATTTCACAACGAATTCACATTTACCATCACATAACATGAATGCAACTAATATACTTGGGAAGGATCAACACCAACCTTTACTCCTGTTATGTAATGTATGTTGTAGAAGAGCTTCCCAATTCCCTTACAACCTTCTTACTTAGCCAAAAATTTATTTTAAAATTCCAAATATAATACCAAAAAGTTGTCTTTAAGATTGGAGAGTGGGTGATCAAAGTCCCAAGTTTGAAAATATCCCCTATGTAGGCTCTCCTCACACCTTCCAACTTCCTTGGAAAGGATGTGAGTTCCCATAGGCTGGTCTTCCCAACCTCTTACATGGTTTCTAGAAATAGAAACTAGAAAAAGTGGTTGCAAGATGAGGAAGTGCACCTATACACCAAAAGGAAGGTTGTCTACCAAAGAGTCAATCTTCTAAAAGTTGATTTTCGTCCATCTTGGAAAACCCACTTTTGAAATGACTCCATAATCACATGTGAATGGTCACATGGCTAAAAATGACCCTTACCCATAGGTATATCATATGGGCCTTCGAAAGTGACCTAAACTCAACCCTAGGAGTTAGATTGACACCCAAAAAAACCCACCTAAAGTTTGTCTACAGGTCAAACTTGATTTGACCAAACTAATGGCTCTCTAACTAAATTCTCTTTTAGGACCATAAAAAGATATTTAAAAATGCATTGGGCTACACACTTTCCCTCCTAAGGACATGTCATATGCCAACTCACACACATCACAAGTGTCAAGTGACACCATAAAATACACATCACAAAATACACTTGGCGTGTCCTTTTTGGAAATAAATAAAATTAACAATTACAAATATGAACATACACTCAAGCATCACTATTATGAAATTAAACACATCATATATGAGGTATTGTCTCTCCAAATAGACAAACCTTGGCTTTACTATCTCACATAGGTTTGGCCTTAGTTCTCCGTGTATTTCCATGGTCACGTGGATTAATTTCCTGCACATCTCATTTCACACATCAGTAATCCAAAATCACATGCATATGTAAGTATATGAAAGGAAATACACATCAGACGCACATAACATCAATTGATCCAAATCCAAGAGAAATTGAGATAGTGTCTAATTAACATTTTTCCTAGAAAATCCATATGAAATCCATTACTCAATTGCATCATCTTAAGCATCATATAAATCAATTTTCCATAAGACATGTATAAATGTATCATATCATCATCAAATAAGTACTAAAATCAACGTAAGATGGAATAATCATATCCCATTATATCAAATTACCTATAAAATAGTATATAATTTTATAATGCATCAAAATAGTGTATCAAATAATAAGTCTAACATGAAAATCAATGAAGTGCTATGACGGGCTTAGGGTAGGGCCTCACACCCTCCCCCTCTAGGAATGAACTTCCTCTTGGACTTCATAAAAAAGATGGGGGTATTGAGATCTCATTCGTGTTGCATCCTCCCATGATGTTGTAACCTCATCATAACAAGCCCACTGGACCCTAACCTGGTCCAACTCTTGGCCTCAAAGAGCGAGCGTTTGGCGAGCCAAAATGCAAATAGGCTCCAAAGCCAAATGCTCATCTAACTCCACCTGCAAGGCATCCCAATCTATAATATGAGACTCATCATAAATATACTTCCTCAGTAAAGACACATGAAACACATCGTGGATGCATGACAGGCTAGGTGGAAAAGCTAGATGATATGCAACTGGTCTTATCCTCTCAAGGATCTCAAGGATCTCAAATGGTCCAACAAAGAGAGATGTGAGCTCAAAACCCTTTCCATAATGGATTGAACTCTTATGTGGTCGCACTCTCAAAAAGACTTTGTCTCCAACCATGTAGCTACGATTTGTCATCTTCGCATATGCATACTTCTTATGTCTATCATGTGCCTCTCTAAGGCATCATCTAATCAAATCCATCTGGTGCTCCATATCTCAAACTAACTCAGGACCAATAGCTACTCTATCCTCAATACGGTCCCAAATCAAAGGTGTACCACAAGGTCTGCCATACAATGTCTCATAAGGTGGCATCCCCAAGAAAGTGTGATTCCCAATATTATAGGAAAACTCTACCAAGTCAAGATACTCTTCCTATCTAGTCTGATGATCCATGACATACATACAAAGCATATCTTACAATACCTAGTTCACCCTCTTTGTTTATCCATCCATTTCTAGATGATAGGTTGAGCTAAAGTTGAGTTTGGTACACAACACTGCCTACAATGGCTTCCAAAAGGAAGAAGTAAAGAGGGAATCCCTGTCTGAAATGATCTTGCATGGAATGCCATGAAGTCTAAAAATATCATGCAGGAACACCTGTGCCACTGCTAGTGTTGTAAAATTAGTTCGGATTGGTGAGAAGTGAGCTACTTTGGTTAGCTTCTCAATTGTCACCATGATGGCATCATGACGGCAAGATGAAATAGGACCAATGATGAAATTCATCAAAATTGTATCCCACTTCCACTCTAGTATCGCATGAGATTGGAGCAACCCACCTAGATGGAAGTGCTCCACCTTAACTTTCTGGCACTCAAGGCATCAAGCTACTAATTATGCAATGAGTTGTTGCATACCCGACCAGTGATACAACTATCTCAAATCTGCATGCACCTTCTTAACCCTAGGATGTGCTATATAAGGTGCTCTATGAGCCTCTATCACAATGAAGTCACACAATTTCCTAGAAGAAGGTACATAAATGTTCCCTCTATGGCATAGTAGTCTTGGAATCAAATGAATAATCTACGTAGCTCCCTTCTAGGGTCTCCTGAGATCGCACTACCTGACACAGCTCTAAATACCACTCATCCTTAGGCAAGTGCTTCAATATGTGATCTCTTGAATCTGTATCTATAGACATGGAGTATATCTCATGATGTCTCCTACTCAAAGAATCTGCAACTACGTTCTCTTTTGATGAATAATGATGAACAACAAATACCCTAACTAATACTGAGGGGGGGGGTGAATCAGTATAGACAAAAACTTTCTCAACAAATTATCAAGTTAAAGCAATACCAACTGGTTGTCTTCATTACTGAACTTAACCATGGCAATACCGGTTAGACACAGTAAGACTTCAGACAACATAAACTGATAAGTTTGAACACTTCAAATACATTCAATACTTGATAACAACTTCACCAATAAACATATGCATGTGGTATAACAATAATGCCATAACCTAATAACTTTGCATGCATAATCACTCAAACAAAGAATCACATGAAAAATGCACAACACATGACACACAATTTTTTCATGTGGAAACCTAAATGGGAAAAACCACAGCGGGCATGAATACCCACAAGCTTGTTTTTGAACTGTTTTGAAGCTCACTCTGTTAGGAGCCTAGTCCGATTAAATACTTTACAATAAGGTTCTGCTAGGAACTGATCCTATTAAAGATCAACCGGTTAAGGGATGACTATATGCCCTGTTAAAGGTTGAAACCCTATTAAAGGTCACCTTGCTAGAGGATTTAAGGAACTCAATAAACTTGAGTCACCTAGTTAGAGGATTTATAGTAAGCCTGTTAAAGCTACCCATTAAAGGGATTTTCCAACTGTTGAAATGGTTAGAAGACAATAGGTAAAAACTCTGATCTGATAACAAAACTACATGCCAAGGCAGATCCTTTAAAGTTCCTCTACTTCTGCAATCACACTCTACAGTTTTCTCTTACTAGTCTAGCAAGTATCTCATCACTCGGATAAACACACAACATTTGCCAACAAATTACAATAACAAACATCATCGACCTTATAGACAATAATTAGGTTGGTAGCATAAACCTTAAACCCTAAGCATATTAGGTTTACAATACAAGCAGTCCAATCATGAGCATCCAAACACTTGGCATAGAGCAATACAATCTACATCGTTCATTCTTCACCGCACATGTGAATTAGTAACTCATCACACTTTCTTCTCATACCGCCAAGAAGAATGTTCATTCCTGAGGTAAACCTTTAATGCAGTCAATCTTATCATGCAAGATCCTCAAGGAAATCCTTCATGTGCACAAGGCTGATGTGGAACCTCGATCTCATCCTCATCTCTTAGCTAACTCACCATAGAATGTCATCGTTTGCATTGCACAGGCTATATTGCCAAACTGGAAACCCTAGAGCTAAGACTACCAACTAGTAGTCACACTTAGGTAAACCCTGACACTGGTTCACTGCATTTATTTATACCGGTTCACCAACTTCTTTCAATCTACATACTGGTTCACTTACACTTATTGACATTAATGACAACATACATTATCATCATATCAACATGTCAGTTCATCATATGCCAACATATTTCCCCTTGATGTAGTGAACATCAAAATCATACTCACACAAGAACTCCATCTATCTCCTTTGATGAGCATTAAGGTTAGGCTGAGTAAATGTGTACTGCAAGCTCTGATGATCAGAATGAAGCTCAAAATGATGTACCAAAAGAAAGTGTCTCCATCTCACTAGAGCGTGCACCACTGTTGCAAGATCAAGGTCATGAGTAGGGTAGTTAAGCTCGTGAGTCTTAAGTTTTGTAAACTCATATGCAATAGCTTGACCATCCTGCATAAGGACTGCTCCCAAACCATCCTAAGAACCATCTATGCATACCATAAAATTGGCTGAGGGATCTGGCACAACAAGAATAGGTGCGCTAGTAAGTGCCTTTTTTAGTTCTTGAAAGTCCCTCTTGCACTTTTATGCCCACTCAAATTTCTTTCCCTTTCGCTGAAGAGATGTGATAGGGTGTGCAACCCTAGAGAACCCCCCAATGAAGCATCTATAATATCCTACTAAGCCCATGAAACTCCTGACCTTTGTCGCACTAGCTGGTGTTGGCCAATCTATAATAACTATAATATTTGATGGGTCAACTGAGATTCCATCTCCTGATATGACATGTCCCAAATATCGGACCTCTAAATAGAAGAAGGCACACTTAGACAAGATTCCATACAACTGATTCTCTCTCAAACATTGCAATACCTATCGCAAGTGCTCTTCATGCTCTTCCTCATTCCGACAATATATCAATATATCATCGAGGAACATAATCATGAATCTATCTAGGAAGGTGCATAATACACCATTCATGAGGCTCATGAACACTACTGGAGAATTCGTAAGGCCAAAAGGTACCACTGTGAACTCATAGTGGCCATACCTAGTTCAGGAAGTGGTTTTGTGAATCTCACTCTCCACTATCCTCAATTGATGATATCTTGACTTCAGATCTATCTTTGAGAACACTTTGGCAACTTGTAACTGATCAAATAAGCCATCGATCCTGGGCAATGGATACCGGTTCTTAGTGGTTACTTTGTTTAAATATTGGTTATCCACACATAACCATAGGGATTTGTCCTTCTTCTTTACGAAGATGAATGGTACACCCCAAGGGGAGACACTGGGATGAATGTGCCCTTTCTCTAAAAGTTCCTTGAGTTGCATCTTGAGCTTATTAAGCTCATTAGTGGTTATTCTATAAAGTGCTCTCAAAAATGGCTCAACTCCTAGTACAAGATCTATATGAATATCAATCTCTCTAACACGTCTGCAAATCCCTTAAGAATAGGATGATCACCAAGTGAGGGTTTCTTCTCATCCTCTTCTTGTACTGACAACCCTTTTGCATTCTCTGCTTAAGCTGCATAACGGAGATCATATGAAGTGATACAGGTCTCTGAATTCCTGAAATCACTATGAAAGTACCATGATCATCCACACACTCGATCTTTTTACGGAGAGAATCTATCTTGGCCTTGTGGGCATATAGCCAATCCATGCCAAGAACAATGCCATAAGATCCTAGTGGTATAACTTGAAGGTCTGTTGTAGTGGTCATATTCCCATTCTGAAGTTGACAATCCTTAACCATTGATTCAACTGACACTCTAGCTCCTGAAGCTAACTCAACTTCCCAACTAACATCTTGCCTAGTTGCCACTAGCCCACAACGCTCCACAACCAATGGAGAAATGAAAGAATCTATAGCTCCTAAATCAAATAGGATAGTAAAACTACTACCTCTGATCATACATGTGGCCTCTATAACTGTGGCCTGATGCTCAACTTGGCGGTTGTCAACCGCTGCAAAAAATCTATGGGACTTACCCATGTCCCCAATTGTAGGTTCTGAACCTACCAAACATTGACTACCTACCATCTGTCCCTGTGGGCACTCTCTTTCCATGTGTCCCATGGCTCCACAAGTAAAGAAAGCATCGTGTGCCTAAATCTGAACACCTTGTGGCCTAGAATATTGTTGTCCTCCTATCCTACTAGATCTACTATGACTACCCCTACTGGAGTGTTGAGTCCGAGTTGGACGTATGTATGGAACCTGTGGTTGCTTATCACGTCTAGAACCCTGTGTCTTTCACTTCTTGGGCTTAAATCCTTAATATCCCTATGGAGGCCTTTGCCTCTAATTCTACTGAGTCTAATGTTGAGGGTGAGGGGGGTTGTCTATGATTTCCCTTTCAGTGGGGTTTCTAAAACCTGAAGAACTGGGGTGCAAGGTTTCGGTTATGAAACCAATCTCGCATATCTTGTAGTCTACCTTGAAAATCCTCTAATAACAAGGCCTTCTCTAAGGAAAACTGAAGGCTTCTTGGAGCCGCCATGCATATTGATCCTGCTATCCCGATATTCAATCCTCTGATAAAATGGTTAACTAATAGTTTCTCATCCTTCATGTAATCTACATAAGGTAGGATCTCAAATAATTTGCTCTCATACTGTAACACTAAGAGTCCCTTTTGCTGAAGGTCATGAAACTCATTAATTTGGTGTTGCCTAAAGTGCTCTGACAAGTATCTATCTCTGAACCTCTCCAAGAAGGTACCCAAAGTAATGGTGTCAACAACTATGTCATTCTTATATTCCTCTTTCCTCCACCATGTAGAAGCTGACCCTCTCAAAATATGAATATCAAACCATGCTTTGAGAATGCTCTCGTAGGGATGAAATCCAAAGCACCTCTCTATTCTCATAACTCATGACTTAAATTCTACCCCATCGGTAGATCCTTCAAAAGAAGGTGGTTGTAGGCATAGAAGCTCTTTGATCTGATCTCCCAGATCATGAGATTCTCTCTCTACAATCACTGGTGTTATAACTGGTGGTGGCTTTGGTTGGTGAACTGACTTAGGTTCATGCTCAACCTATCCCTCTATATGGCTATGAGGTGGACTCCTACTCCGTTCCCTAGTTGCTGATCTATGACTCTCAGAAACCTAATGTTCTACCAGATGACCTGCTGAAGGTAGCCTATCCTATACTATCCCTATCAGTTTCTGCAGTGCATTCAAAATATCTCGGTTTGGGTCAATAGGTTGTTCGGGAGGAGTTTCTTGATTCCCTTCAATAACCAACTCTTCCTGCCCAATGTCTTCACGTGCCATGCAAGCACATTTAGGACCCCTACCGCGTCTACAAGCTTGTCACATGGTCGGAGGCATCCTACACGAGTAATAAAATAATATAAATAAATAAATAATTAAAAGAAAAAAATCATTTAAGTGAAACATACTGAAGAAAGGTTCCTAGTGTTGGAAACCTTGCTCTGATACTAAAATGTGATGCCCAAACTTTTGGGCAAGAACACAATAACAATTTTTTTTAATAACACTAAATTACTTGTGATCTACGTTCAGTGAGGTGTGATAGTTCAATTAGGTACCCTAAAAAAAAATCCTAAATGTCAATTTAAATGGGACTCTAATGCGAGCAATAAATTATTTTATTTAACTAGGAGGCTTAGAACTTTTCCTAAACTCCTAAGGGATTTTTCTAATCAAATTAATTGAATTTTATCTAAGTGTTGAAAGTCATCCAATTTATCTTAAATATAATTCCTAATAAATTATATTTTAATTACTTAACCTTTACTAACAATTCCCATTAATTAAAGCCGAATAAAATATTCTTATAAAGTCAACACATCTTTAATAATTAATCAATTCACCCAATTGCAATCTTCAATTTTGATTTATTTAGTGTAAATATTATTTCCTTACATTATTTAAATAATTCTATAATCCAATAAATCATTATCAATACAAATCCATTCTATTAATATTAATTGATAGAACAAATGTATTATATAACCAAAAATGTCATTAAAGTATTTAAGTCATTAATAATGTTTCTTATTAAATATATCTTTCATTATTGAAAACTAATCCTCCTTATAATTTAATTAATCATTTACATCACCAACAATTAAAATACCCCCATTAAGTTAAAACTCTTTTAAACATTACAATTGATTATATCCTCCATTATTCAATTTACCCCTTACAAAATAAGGCATCCATCTAATTATTTTCCATTAAAAATTTTCCTTTTAAAACAAATATCTTTTTGAAAACAAATTCCATCTTAGATTAAAATGGAACCTAAAAGCATTTATAAAACTACTTTATTTAAAATGGAGTTTCCCCCCCCCACCCCCTTTTACTTTATTTTAATATTAAGACCCTTTTTAAATACTACACTTTATGGTTTAACCCTATTTAGGGTTTTCTCTCTTTTTTTATAAACATATCTATCTTCTTCTATGAGCTTCTTAGCAAGACCTAACCCCAAGTCGAGTTAGGGTTTTCTTGTTGAAAGATTCTCTTTGTTTGCAAGTTTTTTTTACCCATGGTGGAGGCGATGATAACACACAGGCGGCGACGGAGGAGAGGCACGTCGATGGTAGGAAGGACATCAGTCATGTGGTTAAGAAGGGGCAGCGGAAGTGACAAACATGGGTGGCAGGATTTTCAAACACGGGGCAGTGAAGTGGATAACACGACAACAAAGAGGAGGGGAGGGGTGGTGACTGTCATGGAAGCCACTGCCCACAGCACAGGGGAACCCCCTACGCCTATGGGGATACCCCCCCCCCCCCCCCCCCCTTCCTCCTCCCACAGTCGCAGGGGAGTACCTCTCAATTCTGGGTGGCCATGGCCCCCACAGATCGGTCCCTCACCCCCCCAAAATAGTTAATATTTGTTTTTATTAAAATTTATTTTTAAACAAGTTTTTAATTCGGCTCAAAAGATATATGTGTGTGTGTGTGTTTATAATATATATATATATCTCAAAGATGATCTCACTGTATATTTCTTCCAGAACTAGTTTACTAACAACACTTTAGTTTATTAACAACACTTCCATTTCCTTAGATGTACAATGAAAACATGTGTGTGTATATATATATATATATATAGGTGTGTATATTTTCATGAAAATATACACTCATTGTGTAAACAGAGCGACTTCTTTCTTATTTTTCCAGATTAGTGTATTTTAACAGCATTGATTTTTATATTAACCATAAATATATATCATATAGATAAATGAATAGCACATAATTCAATATGAAGTTCTTTTCTATATCTACAATCTGATTTAAAAATTCCTTGCTACTAACATATTTACAACTAGCATTTTTAAACATCAAGAAGTGAGTTAAATCAACAAATAAAGGGCAAGTATATCTATTTAAAACTGAATGTTTAGATTCAATAATAATTAGATTTAGACAACAACTGAAATAAGAGATAAATTTGTAGTTTAACAAAAAGTATTGCCTCTCATTTATTTTCTTCATTAGATATTACAACTAAAATATAACACTTCAACTTAACCCCTGTTTTTTTTTTCAAGCTATTGAATAAACAAACAAGGAAAATAATACATTTTTATTTCTCTTCTTGAAATACATTGCTCACAAGGAAATATACATGAAACTTTCCTTCTTTACATTTTTATTGAAAATGACTAAATACAGTAAAAATATTTAAATCTGAAAATGAACAAGGACTGCACTTTCAACATAGTTTAAAAAACACTTTAGGAAGGTAGTTTTTCTCCATCCTCTAAATAAGTTGCATACCTACAAACAAAACTTTGGATGTGACCATGGAGGCTTACCTCCCAACCTAGGCCTACTAGAGGCCACCCCCGAGCTAGGAGAACCAAGGACCAAACAGGTTACATACATACTCAAACACAAATACAAGAAATCAGATTTTACAAAGAAATCATTTCAACAATGAACTCCCCACCCAAGGCTTGCACATAGTCACCAAGTGACTCAAAACAATGGGGTGAAGGTGGACCAAGTATCTAAAGGGGTAAATTGCATTTAAACCATTGATAATAAAACACCTTCATAGGGATAAAAAGATCCATCTACTTTGTTTCTCACATGACCAAAACAATCCTTATGACACCCAAGGCTTCAAGCCAAACTCCCCTTATGACCCCCATATGTTATATATAAAAATAAACAGCAGCAAGGCACTTAAACCTTGTTTATCCCTCTCTTCCAAGAAGAGAGACTCTACACCCTTAGAATGTCATAAAACCCTCCACGCCAAGACTACTCTTCCCTCCCAAGGGTGAGTTTATTCTTTAGTCCCATGAACAAACAACAAGAAAAAATTCAAAAGAAAACAACTAAAAACAATTACAAAAAAACATAGTTTCAAGAACATAGAAACATACTCATTTCACAACAAATTCAAATTTACCATCACATAACATGAATGCAACTAATCTACTTGGGAAGGATTAACACCAACCTTTACTCCCGCTATGGAATGTATATTGTAGAAGAGTTGCCCAATTCCCTTACAATCTTCTTACTTAGCCAAAATTCTATTCTTAAATTCCAAATCTAATATCAAAAAGTTGTCTCCAAGATTGGAAAGTGGGTGATCAAAGTCCCAAGTTTGAAATTCTCGCCTATGTAGGCTCTCCTCATACCTTCCAACTTCCTTGGAAAGTATGTGAGTTCCTATAGGTTGGTCTTCCCAACCTCTTACATGGTTTCTAGAAATGGAAACTGGAAAAGGTGGTTGCAAGATGGGTAAGGGCACCTAAACACCAAAAGGAAGGTTGTCTACCCAAGGGTCAATCTTCTAAAAGTTGATTTTCGTCCATCTTGGAAAACCCACTTTTGAAGTGACTCCACAATCACATGTGAGTGGTCTCATGGCTAAAAATGACCCTTACCTATAGGTATATCATATGGGCCTTCAAAAGTGACCTAAACTCAACCCTAGGAGTTAGTTTGACCCCCCAAAAACACACCTAAAGTTTGTCTACGGGTCAAACTTGTTTTGACCAAACTAATGGCTCTCTAACCAAGTTCTCTTTTGTGACCGCAACAAGATATTTAAAAATGCATTGGGTTACACACTTTCCCTCCTAAGGACATGCCATTTGCCAACTCACACACATCATAAGTGTCAGGTGACACCATAGAATACACATCACAAAATACACTTGGCATGTCTTTTCTGGGAATAAATAAAATTAACAATTACAAATATGAACATATACTCAAGCATCACTATTACAAAATTAGACACATCACATACAAGGTATTGTCTCTCCAAATCGACAAACCTTGGCTTACTATCTCACATAGGTTTGGCCTTAGTTCTCTGTGTATTCCCATGGTTACATGGATTAATTTCCTGCACATCTCATTTCACACATCAGTAATCCAAAGCCACACGAATATGTAAGTATATGAAAGGAAATACACATCAAACACACATAACATCAATTTCACAACATCTCATCAATTGACCCAAATCCAAGAGCAAGAGAGATAGTATCTAATTAATATTTTTCCTAGCAAATCCATATGAAATCAATTACTCAATTGCATCATATAAATCAATTTTTCACAACACATGTATAAATTTATCATATCATCATCAAATAAGTACTAAAATCAACGTAAGATGGAATACATCATATCCCATCATATCAAATCCCTGGTCAAATAGTATCTAAATCCATAATGCATCAAAATAGTGTATCAAATAATAAGTCTAACATGAAAATCAATGAAGTGTTATGACGGGCTCAGGGTAGGGCCTCACAGATAACAAAGTCTTTAATATTATTTTTTAGTACCTTTTTGGTGTGTTAAGATATTTTTTGAACATGTGTAATGTTTTGAGTAATTATGGTATGTTGGTAAGAAGCTAACTAAAAATTTGCAAAAAATTTAAATTTTGGAGGTTAAAGTGAATTGATACCTCATACCACCTAGCTATTAGGACTAGAGTGTCTCAACATTTGGTATCCTAACATTTCTTTTATTAATTTATTATTTATTCATGCTTATTTTAATGATTTTGTTTTTATTATATCATGTCACTATGTGTGACTTGCTTCATTGTGTTGTCAACTTATAGGACAAGTAACTAGGATGACATGCATCCTAAATTGGAGGAGATAGGAGGCCCACTTTATGGACCCCATTATTTAGCATAATTTATGTCATGTGTCATAAGTTGTAAGTGGATATGATTGATTATGATAGTATTATGACATGTCATATCATATGATAAATTATGATAGTTGCAAGAGTTGGGAATGATAAATTATTGTAGTGTCATAAAATTGCGACCCTAGAAATTTTTGACTACAATAGGGTCCTCACACATGCGAATTTGAATACTCCAGACTGATCGGAGACCGAAGATTGCTCAAATTGCAGAAACAACTTCTTCCTTGGCCTCTACATCACCCCGTTGGTACTTTGCCCTAGAGAAAGGGGTTGGAAAGAGGTGTGGTACCACTATCCCCCCTTGGATAGGGTGTGGCGCCCCTGTCCCTGCCCTATTTTGGGGCAGGACCCTTCCTAGGGTTGCATTTTTTGGTTATGCATCAAGCAGGAAACTCCCCCGATGTCGGCCCATGATGAAAACCAAATCCACTAACATGTATTTAAGGGGCATTCATCCTCTCATTTGCATAAGTGGAAGTTGTATAAGTTGAAGTTGGATAAAATTGGAGTGTGTCAAGTTGCATAAGCGATTAAGCATTCAAGAGAATTCAAGCATCCAAGCATTATTTTCCAGCATTGAGCATTATCAAGTCTCCCTTCAAGGCTAGGTGTTGCATTCAATTCAAGGATTCAACCATTGAAGGGGAGATTTATTTCAATATTCAATTCCAAACAAGCACTTCTATTAGCATTGCTACTACAACCTCCCCTGAGGTGATTTACAATTCAGCCTTTCATTTACAACTACTTGCAAGTACTTTCTTTCATTACTTGGTTAATTCCAAAACTGGGGTTTGACCTAAAGGTAAACCCCTAATCCCAACCCATTTTCCTCTCTTTTTTGTGTGTAGGTTCCAGGTGCGCAACTATAATTTTGGATTCGGGCTTCATTTGCAGAGGCGGAAAAATTCTTTTCATTTTGTGGATTTTTTGGAGGATCGTGTACATTCTTGCCACGGTCTAAACAACTTCTCAAATTCACAGGGCGACTTTGTCTTGACATTTTACTGCCAGATCCATGTGCACAACTTCATCCCATATTCCAATCTCAAGTTATAATCAATTCTTTGTCACTTTTGCACTACATAATTCAATCAATTTCCTTTCCAAATCAAACAAGGAAGAGGGGATCAACTTATCATTCCTAATTCATTCAGAATTAAATCTACCATCTTCATGTAGAGAGATTGAATCTAGTGAATTATTCTCTCATCTTTCTAATGTAACAGGGTGAAAAGTGCTTGAATGGTAATCAATAGCAAAACTCTCATCTCTCTTTGAGGGAAAGGGTAGTTTCCTTCTTGATCTATCATTCACCATTTTCCCACCATTACAATTATGATATGTGGTACCCAATTTAATGTATGAAGCTATGAATGCAAGGGTGTTGTATTAATGAAATTTTTTTGCACCTTGATAAGGAACTAGAATTAAATAAATCTATGACAGGTGGGACCTTGTCATGAGGATGTTCTACATGTATGAGGTTTGCATGCATGTAGGCACTTTGCATTTCAAGGAGATCAATTGCAAGCATGCAAATAGTAGATATTTTTCATGTAGAAATCCTTGGTATCCACTTTCTAGACTTATCTAATTTTTAATATAAACTCTATATATTGGATATTTGTATATCTATGTGGATATTATAAAGTTGTTTATAAGTATCATTATGTTGCCAAATTGCTCTAGAAAAACTATCATTTGTTGAAGACTTCTAAAAAGATATTTTCTCTAAAACTCCATTGTAACTATTATTTATAGATAATACATTGGGTGTGATTTATAATTTAGATTAAAAAAGACACATAGTTTAATCCAAAAACTTGCATTCAAAGTTATGGTAAATTGTTGTTTTGTCTATGATTATCTAAATGTGCTTCTTATCAATACTACTATATAAGGGTTTTAAAAATTTCACCATATCCCCTATTTAGATCAATGTAAGAAGTTGTTTATACTTATCTTTCCTCCTTTTAGTTTGTATCAAATCCTAACCAATTTTAGTCCCATTGTTGGGTAGAAAGTTTTCTTTTCTAATATTTATTTGAGAGGGAGTATTTTTGTGACTTATTTAAAGAAAGGAAATGGAAATCGCATTCAAAAGGATCAAGATGGAGAAATTTAATGGTGGAAATTCTTAGTTGCAGAAGCTTAAGATGTAGGATTGTAAATATTTAGTATCAAACCTATTAGCATGACTCAAGAAAATTGGGAGTTGATGGATTGTAAATCTAAGGGTCTGATAAGGCTCTTTTTTGTAGACTCTATTTTATTGAATGTCTATGAGGAGACTACAACCAAAAAGATATAGAAGAATATTGGAGATATTTATTAGGCTATATCCCTAGTAAATAAGTTATTCCTAGGAAAAAAATTGTATTCTCTAAGGATGGAGGAAGGAGCATCCATGGTTGATCACTTGAATGTCATTTATATGCTCATTTCCTAGCTTATTTTTACTAGTTTGAACATAGAAGAGGAGGATTGTTCCATGAATTTTCTTTGTTTGTTACTAGACTCATAGGAACACCTTGTGATGATCATTGGCAGTACTACTACCAATTTCAAGATGGATGAGGCATTTATATCATTGTTGTCTAGAGATATGTAAGAAATTTTTTGAAAGGTTTAAGGAGTCTCTTTTCAATTTGTGGGAGATCAAAGGAGAAAGGTGAGAAGAAGGAAAAGGATCAAGAAAAGCCAAGATCCAAATCCCATGGGAGATATAAGTCTCGTAGAAATTCCAATGAAAAATGTTGGAAATATGAAAAACTTAGACATTTCTAAAAGAAGTGTAAAGAGGATAAAAAGAAGAATACCTCTATTTTTTATTTTGGAAAATTCTCTCAAGATGATAATGAAGCTTTGCCACATCCATGGCAATGCATGAATTTGATGATGTGTGGTTTATTAACTTTGGTTCTCAAATTATAAAGAGTCTGATGGTAGGAAGGTGTACCTGGATAATGACTCATATGAATTTTTTTAGTCATGGAAGAGTATTAATCATATTTCTTGATAGTGAGTGAAGGGGATCAACTATGTTATATATCTCAGGTTTGGAACAACCTTCTTTCTACAATCAAGTTGAATGATGTATGTGTGTGGTTTTTTCTTGAATGGAGGTTGTAATATGATGAGAAGATGTGTTGTTCTTGTTGGACTAATTATCAATGTCCCTATTTGGATTTGGAACACTAATTGCCTCCCATTGGTTCGTTTAACTCTAGTGTTGTATCAGGCGTTAATAGGTCGATCTTTCATTATAATGGCAATCAGCTTCAAATAAATGGTATCAAATCAGAGTCACTGGTTCAAATCCCCTTGGGTGACACTAGGGGGGAATTGTTGAAATAATCACCAACATCCTCCTTTGGATTTGGGACATGGACTAACTGCCTATTGTGGATCCATTTATATTGAGCGTTAATAGGTCATTCTTTCAATGCAACAACAAACATGTTTCAATAGTTCTTGCTAAGGGTGTTTGAATAGGTTCACTATTTAAGTTGGATGTATGCATCATTAAATATGATAGTTCTTATAACAAGTCAAAGAAAATAGTTTTATAGTCTTCATTGACACCATCAAAACTAACAGTGAAGAATTTTTTTGTATCTACTTCTAATAGTCATTATTTTTGGGTACCTAAGGGCAATCATAGTTTGGAGATAAAAATTAAAGAGAAGACAATGTTATGGCACCAAATACTTGCTAATATTGGTGGGAAGGGTCTTAGAGACTTTAAAAATAAATGTCTTATTAAGGGGATTAATGATTGAAATCTTCAGTTAAATTTTTTGTGAACATCAATGATTTTTTTTAGTTGTAACTTTTTACCAATTGGTGAATAGTTTGTATCAGGAAATTCAAAATTGATGAATAGTTCAACACAACAAGTTGGCCCAATCGCCCATTTTTTATGATTAAATGAATTGAATTCTCCATCAATTTATTTGATTAGTTATACATAATTTATATTTTTTGCCAATAGAATCTACATGGTTCTAAAGTTGTAATTAATATTTTCACCTAAAGTATCAAAGGCATGCATTAATATACCCACGTATTCACTAATACTTGATAAGAAATTCATTGTTTTTGAGGACCCATTTTGCTAAAAACATTAAATATTCCATATTTCAAAGGACATATTATGCCAATGACATAATCATGTAGGAGAACCCATTTTAGGAGTCCAATTATAAGTGAATAGTAATTGTAGGTCCATAATCACCTTGGAAAATGAAATTCATTATTTTATTAGCATAAGGGAATTGCTAAATTTTTACTCTACATGTAAAAATCCCATCAAAATTCACCAAATTTTAAAATCCCACACAATTCACCATTCTATGGATTGATATAAATACAATTAAAAGATGATTTTTTTTCACACGTGGTATTTGATTTTGAGCTCTTGATTCATATCATAGGCAAGTTGCAACTACATGCATTGTTGTATAAGGCACTCAATGAAAAACTAATGATAAGTGATAACTTCTTTTATAGTGTTGTAAGATTATTTATCTCTTAGTGTTTTCCATTTTTATTTTATTTATTTTTGTGGATAAAAGGTGACTAAGTCACCATAGTATTATATTGAAAATACTAAAATTACATATATATGCAACCCAAAAGAGACAAATTTGGGTGTCAGGGACCAAAAATTGCATTCTAAGAATAATCTAGTCCCTAGAAACAAGCAACAATTTACCATGCAATATGCAACATCAACCTTGAAACCTCCAAAACATAAGCCCAATAGAAATAGACAAAAAAAACCAAGAACTAAGTTAGGGGAGACTAAGAAGGAGAATCAGGGCCTACATATGGGAATGATCAAGTTGTCTTGCTAAGCTAAAAAAACAAGATGTATCAAAATAAAAAGAAGTAGGTCAAACTTCATTGCATTATCTTTAGATTAAGTTACGGTGGTAGATAATACTTCTTGGGTATGTATTCATGTGTATACTGTACAAAAACATGTCCACTAATGGGCAAGTTTGTTGACGTTACAACTTGCATCATTTATTCTCTTACGTATCGAACTGAGTGCGTCCTAGAGTTGTATGCGATAAGGATGTATTCAAGTTGGGGTGGTTTTTCACTAACAACAACAACTTGTACTTTTGACATGCTTTGTCGGGATCTCTTTGGAACTACTTCTAAAGGGTGAGTTCTAAACTAACAACTCTATTCTATTCTGACAAAAATTGAGGCTAAAGTATTTTACCTATCTTAAAATGAGACATTGGTGATTTTAACTTAAATCAAGCATAACTTGATTGGGGATTAACTCATGAAATTATACAACTATATCTAAAATTTAATTTCATCTACAACACACTTTCAAAATTCAAATTCTATTCTACTTTGCTTAAAAAGAAACCTACTTTACGCTTGTGGGAAATTGAAATACTAGTCTAGAGAACAATCAGATTAAAACTAAATTCCATTAACCAACTCAATAAAGATTTTGTCTAATTTCTACTTACATCACCATTATCATTCACTATTGAAACCATAATCTAAATGCAATTACCAATTGAACTACTTTGAGAAATTTGAATTCAAACCAGCTTAATGAAATGCTGATCTAAACATTCATGCAAAAATTAACTAATTTTAAATGCTACTAAACTAAAACAATTTGCAAATGATAGCTACAGATGAAGATTTGTTTTTTTAGTTTTTAATTAAAATCTAATTCTTGTTGAAGGAAAGATAATAAAAAAATAACACAAGATCACCTCCCTTCGATTGAGTGGGTCTTCCTCTAGTGGGATCTTTTAATACTGAGATTTTGATCAACTTCTAACTTGCATTCAAATTGGCTCCTAGAAGGGAGAAAAACAAAGTTTGAGAATTATAGAACCAGAGGAATTGACAATACTAAAATGACTAATGATTGACTAACTATTTCCTACCAAGAACAAGTGGATATATAGGCATATCCTTATTTGAAATTCAAACTAAGGCATTACCCATCTAGATGGATAACAGTTGCTAACATAACTCAATGTTTTAATTACAATGTTTTTCTTCATCGTTGGTGAAACCAGGAGTTTCACAAATAGCCAATGAAGTCATATTGGAGATAACAAATACACCACCCAGCTGGAGTGATCAAGAGTATGATCAAAAGTTCCATGTCCTTGAGCAAAAATTTCAATGGTTCCACTTCTTGAAGCAACCTTCCAAACATTTGAAAAAAAATCTAGAAAAGAAGGACAAGAGTATAACAACAAATATTTTGGATAAATGGTCATTTCTTCATTAATTCCATCTTTGAAGTAATGCAATTGTTAGGAGTGTCAAATATTTACATTCATCTTGGTCATTTTGGTCTTCCTGATCCCTCAGAGTTAGGGTTTATCATTTAGGAGGAAGGGATTTAGCTTTGAATCACTCGATATGAAAATCTTGGTTCATTCTTCTTTTTTTAATTTGACTGGTGGCAGCAAGTTACTGGGTCCATAAGTCACCATCTCGAGGGTTCTCAATTGTGTTTTGACTAGCCTCGTGTGTTGGGTTATTAGTTTTGGGCTGGTTGTGTTTCAATGTAAGGGCCATGTTTACTAAATTTTCATAAGTCCTAAGAAAACCCCTAGCATCCCCAAGACTTACGACCCCTATACCCTTTGACTTTATCCACATGTAGATTAAATCACTTAAGTATCATCCTTGAGCCTTTTGACCCACATGGGTTGGTGGGTTTTGTGTTCTATGTTCTCTTTTTCTATCCTGGGAGGTGCACACTGCACTCGTTCAACTGTAGCGGGTTGGTGGAGTGCTTATGACCAAAGATAGGCTTCATCCTATGCAGGTTGTGTGTTATGAAAAATATACCTCGCAAGATAGCGAGATACATAATAAAGAAAGGGTAGAAGTTACCCCACGCTACTATTTAGGGAATTAGTTTTGATATGTGGGATGTTGGGATACAAAAGGATCCTTATCCCGCACTGATTCTAAATGAGGTTTGGCGTCGCGGGATAGTGGGGTGCATTGAAGGTCCAAGCAAAGATCTACCCCGCGGGAGTCAAAAGAGAATAGAGATATGAATGCGAGATGGAGGGATAATTCTAACAAAGGAGAAAGTATTTATACCCATGGGCTCATAAGGATGTAAAGAGGGAAGAGGTGCAGGATAGCGAGATATGGCAAATAAATAAGGCGTCTTCACCCCGTAGGATTCTGGCAAATAGAAAAGTGCAATGCGGGCTAGAGGGGTACTTATAAGGCTAAAGAAGGTTCACCTCGCAAGGGTGTAAGAGTTAAAGAAAGGTTTCAACGGGATGGTGGGATCAATGTAAATTGCCAAACTACCCTGCATACAGAAAAGGGATCAAATGATTTCCTTGTGGGGTAACATAGTAAGGAAGGCAGTGGACAATCCTGCTACCTCACACTTAGAAAATGAAGAGAGGTTGCCTCTATGGGGCAACAAAAGAACATAAGGATAGCGAGGCCCCACTACCCTGTGGCATTAAAGGTGATGAAAAATTGACCTCGTGGGGTAAATAAATGGATGAAAATGGGAGGTCCCACTATCTCGCAGATAGAGAATCATACGAAAAGGTGGCAAAATTTTATCAAAGGCGAGAATTTAGATTTAGGTGAAAATTTGAAGGTGGTAGAGGATGAATTACAAGGATCCATGGCATCCTTCAAAGAGGTCAACAATGCAATCATAGCCATCCATGCCCAAATCAATGGTGGAGTTTGAATTTCGACGCCACCACCCAGCTGAGTTTACACAAAGGAATTAATGCCACTATCCTAGTAATCAATAAAGGCAAATTCTGAAGATAGAATTGTTTACCCAACATTCAAAGAGAATCCAGAGAGAAAGAAAGACCAATCACAAAGAGATTTGAGGTGATAAAAGTGAGTATCAGAGATACAACCAAGTCCAAGCATTTGCAAGAAAGAAGTGGTATCATTGCCTTCACTTTGTGCTCTATTGTGAAGAAATTAGGAGTTTGTGTATGGTCTATTCTCAGGAGAAAAGTTTTATTTTTGCACTAGCATAGTAGAATGGCCTCTCCACTGAAGAATATTACCTCCCCCACTACTAAAAAAACCCCAGAGAGAGGAGAAGCCTCCTCTGCCATGCTCAAAATTATGCATGCCACCCCTGTAGCTATTGTTCATCCAGCCCCCGTGATATCTAATGATCCTATTTTTGAACCGAACCCTCCCTTATCCACTCAAACCCTCCTAGTGCTGAGTCCAACTAGCCTTCCCAAGAGGAATCCTTGAAGCCAGAGAGGAAGAAAGTATCAAAAAGAGTTGCCACTTTGATTTATGATGATGAGCTCTTGGCTGATGAACCTAACCCTCCTCCATAAGAAAAAACCCCAGCCCTAAAAAGAATAAAATCGATCACCAAGAATCCCACTACAAAATCCTTTGCAAAGGCTTCACCCAATGTCATAGAATTGGACCCCGAAGAGGAGGTCCCCAAGCCCAAAAGAAGGAAGGCTCCTATTAAGAAGGTTGTGGCCTCACCTATAGAGCAGGATCCCATGACAAAAGAAATTTCCCCTATTGTTTAAGGCTCCTCTACTCAACAAGAGTAACCATTAGAGTTCCCAACCTCTTTAGTCCTAGCTAAGAGTGTTGAGGAAATAGCCAAGTGGAAGAAAAATTAGAATAAATGGAGCAAAGGAGAAAGAGGGAAATGAGAGGTCTATATTAAGATCCTTTGGAATTGTTTAAGGGCTCCACCATGCATGAGAGCTTAAAAACTGCATTCACTGATAAAATCTCCCACTACAGAGATGACATTACCACTAATAGGGGATGGGACATATTTTATTACTTTTATGGAAACAGTGATAAGGCAGCCCCAATTTCAAATCCCTAGAACCTCAATTTAGGAAAATTGGTGGTCCCAAATATGTTTATAGAGCCAAAATTGATGAGAGAACTTGGAAAACACTACAACCCTCAAAGAATGATAGTAAGAACAACAAGCAGTCACATTTTGGCCGACATAGTGAAGGAGGCCATCTTTCAATGTTTCGACTTGGTAGAAGTTCCCTTAAAACTATTGACACTAAGAGATTTAGCACTGAATATTCTTCGAAGAGGAAATTTTATAGGGATCAAGTGCTACCCCATTATAGGAGAAACTTGTATAAGGGGGATAAGAATTATATTCTTGACTGAGAGAAGGAGCCATTTAGTCTGTCAGTTTTTTAATATTATTTTGTAAGAACATATTATGTTATTTGTCAAGTTTTGGGAGAGGACTATGGATTGAATCAAATGGTTGTGTAATACATGATGATGGAAATCAAAATTTAGCATCATGAGACCAATGAGTTGTATGATTTTGCTACATACATTCAAGCGAAGATGCATGAAGGAATGATGAGTTACAAGGATGAAAAAGTCCAATTAAACTTTAAGTACTATTCTTTATTATGCCACATGATTCTTTTTCAAAATAGGACTGATTGGGATGAGGCCCTAAAGGTAAAGAAATTTGATCCCCATACAGGAGAAATATGGCCACTTCAAAGATGGACTCAGGTATGGGACAAGGGGTCCAAATACTCATATTATAAGGAGTTCTCTGATCATTTTTTATTGAAGGTTTTGGGAATGTGTGGGGTCAAATTGCCAAGAGTCCCAATTGACATAGTTTCTTCCATAGACTCCAGGGATAAATGGTGCATTTTGTGTGTGGTGGCCTTGTTTTCTTCAGACTCAACCACTCCTTGCTTTTTGATATCTCCATTCCATATAGATTTATCATCATCATATGAAGCACTGTCATTGATAGTAGAGCTGAAAAGATCTCCAGAATCAAAATCAGGCTGTGGGATTGTGACTCCTTCAAACAAATTCTACACACAACATAGAAACAAATTAAAATTGTCAACAATCATTGTGGCCTTAACCCCAAAAGAAAGTACTCAATCCTATACATAGTACAGTAATCAGTATTATAAACTCAAAACTCAAAACGAAATATTGTCACAAACTGAAAAATGTAGATTCTCAAAAAATAGTCATCAAACATTCAGGATATGATCAAGAAACTGATTCCATAAGATGGACCCAAAATCCACTGACCAAGTCACCAAAATAGTATACCGGTAAAGCTAATTGGGAATTCCAGAAGCCGGTAAAGCTAAAAGCTAGCTGGGAAAGCCAAGAATGAGCCGGTAAAGGCACAAACCAATCGGTAACTAGAAATAGAAAAAGTGATAGCCAAATCATGAAACCACCAGAATATAGAAAGCATATAATCATCAAAATAAACATCCAAAACCGATTCCAGAGATCTGCTCATACTGGATCATAATCACAACCAAAACCAAGAAGATCACCAAGACTAATTAGGATAGATCCAACTGGGATACAATGTTGACATCAATGACAACACTTTACCAAATCCAATATATTGCCAATAGTTAACACCTCCTAGAATTATTCATAGGAAACCTAAGTATCTAATTGACATCGATGATAATATTTTGAAGCCAATGCCTGATAAAATAAATGAATGAACTTGTAGAAGAATGGTTAAAATAATATGTCTCCCACTTTGATAATTCCAATGAGTGGATTATTGATAGTGGTTGTTCTCACCATATGACTGGTGACCGGAGCAAGTTTCTATCTTTGGAAGAATATGATGGTGGTGTGGTTCATTTTGGTAATGATGCACTGTGTATGGTTAAAGGAAGAGGGTCCATCTCTTTGAATGGAAAGAGCAGTGCTGACAATGTGTATTGGGTGGAAGGTCTCAGACACAATCTATTGAGTGTTGCCCAACTGAATGATAGTGGACTTATTTTGGAATTAAAAAATGGAATGTACAAAATCAAAGGAAAGAATGGTGAATTGATGGCCACCGGTATGCAGACCAAAGGTAACTTATTTCAGCTGAATGCAAATGTAAGTAGATGTCTTATGGCTAAATTTGATGATAGCTGGGTATGGCATAGGAGACTCTGCCATGTAAACTTTGATAACATTGTGAGGATAAGTAAGACCAAGGCAGTTAGAGGATTGTTGGTGCTGAGCAAACTGGAAAATCCTTTGTGCAAAGAATGTCAACTGGGGAAAATATTTTCCTCAACTTTCAAAGGTAAATCCTTCACAACAGACAATTTACTTGATCTTGTGCATATTGATTTGTGTGGTCCTATGAAAACTAAGAGTGTGCAGGGAGATAGGTATTTTATGATTCTTACAGATGATTGCTCAAGAATGATGTGGGTCACATTCTTGAAGGACAAGTCTGAAGCCTTTTGAAAGTTCAAAGCTTTCAGAGCATTGGTAGAAAAGGAAAGTGGTAGAAGATTCAAATGCCTTAGAACTGATCAAGGAGGGGAGTTCACTTCTGGTGAATTCAACAAATATTGTGAAGAGAATGGCATCAAGAGGCAACTGTCTGCCCCCTGGACTCCACAACAGAATGGATTAGTAGAGAGAAACAACCGGACTGTGGTTGAAGCAACTAGAACTATGTTGATCCAAGGAAAAGTTGCTCACACCTTTTGGAGAGAAGTAGTGAGCACTGCAGTCTACACAATGAACCGGGTACTCATCAAGAAAGGAAAGGATAAGACTCCTTGTGAGTATTGGACTGGTAAGACACCAGTGGTAAGCTACTTTAGAATGTTTGGTAGCAGATGTTATATCAAGAGGAGTGAACATCATTTGATGAAGGAATATTCCTAGGATATTCCACCAAGAGCAAAGCTCTCAAATGTTTCAACAATAGGACTCAGAGAATTGTTGAAAGCATCAATGTTAGAGTTGATGAAAATTCTAGAAAACCTGAGGAAACTGGAAGTAAGCAAGTAAGAGATCAACCGGTAGTAACCTTCTAGGAACTGGTTGCTAATCAACCAAGCACCAGTAACAGTGTTACTACATCGGTAGATGCTGATGCTGATGAAGATGAGGATGAAGAAGAAAAGCAGGAGGAATCAGTCAAGAGCATTCCTCGATATGTCAAACTGAATCATGATCCAAAGCAGATCATAGGAGATAAGGATGCAAGAATCCTTACAAGAAGAAAGGTTAGAGGGAATTCTTGTATGATCTCTGAATTTGAGCCTAAATCACTCAAAGAGGAACATAAAGATGAAGCCTGGATCAAGGTAATGGAGGAGGAACTTGACCAGACAAAGAAGAATGGTACATGGTCTTTGGTATCCAGTCCGAAGCATAAAAATGTCATTGGTACGAAATGGGTTTTCAGAAACAAGCTGAATGAGGATGGCACAATGGTAAGGAACAAAGCTAGACTAGTATGTAAAGGATATGCTCAAGAAGAAGGAGAAGACTATGGAGAAACCTTTCCCCCAACAGCCAGATTAGAAGGAGTTCGTATACTTCTTGCATATGCATCTTTTAAAGGATTCAAGGTATATCAAATGGATGTAAAATCTGCATTCCTAAATGGAATACTTGAAGAGGAGGTGTATATAGAGCAACCAGATGGGTTTGACCTATCAGAAGATAGTGACATGGTGTGTAGGCTACATAAAGCCTTGTATGGACTAAAGCAAGCACCTAGAGCATGGTATGAATGATTGCACTCCCATCTTGTGAAGATTGGATTTGAAAGAATAAGTGAAGATAGAAATATCTACTTGAAATTAGAAGGAGATCAGATTCTGATATGTGAAGTATTTTTTGATGACATCATCTTTGGAGGTGATGACAAGATGAGTCATGAATTTGTTGATGAGATGAAAAAGGAGTTTGAAATGTCACTCATAGGGGAGATTAAGTTCTTCGTTGGACTACAGATTCAACAAATGAAAGATGGAATCTTTATTACTCAGTCCAAGTATGTCAAAGAGGTGTTGAAAACCTTTGGCATGGAAGATAGTAAACCGGTTGGTACACCAATGGTGATCGGTTGTAAGGTATCAAAAGAAGATGACTCAACGGTGGTAAATGAG